>NC_089596.1:4575830-4828413 GCF_019320115.1 Miscanthus floridulus
TGCCATAAATGAGCATGAGCAATCCATTCATCGTATATGCATTTCTGCTACTGAACATGGTAGTAGCAAATTGTGTGCTGCGTGTGGTCCCCCAACTCTCCTCCTTATCTTGTCTGTAGGAGCACACACTAGATTCCTATTTAAGTTGAGCATCTTCTTAGTGAGTGTACTATGTGGTACGAATCTTACTCCCGCTTAGCATTTATTGCGGGCCTTAAAAATTCTTTGATTAATTGATAGACTAACTATTTTTTGAACAAATAAGGCAGGAGAGCTACCGATTATATTAATAAGGAAGAAGGTCCAGACAGGGCAAACAACGATGCTTCAAGAGTTTACAAGAAAATAAAAAACAACAAACACAAGGCTAGGACAGCTATGTCAAGACGATGATCTGCTTGCAACGAGAGCAAAGAACAAGACACCCCCAACAAATTGCTGGACTAACTATGAGCCAAGCCTAATTAATCCAATACTTTGTGTCTCACTAATCTAACTGGTAGAGCCTAGAGACTAGAGAGTAATACCTCTGCGGAAATTAATAGCATCGTATATCTATTTGAACATTTGAAATATAATGCATTTCATGATACATATACAAAGGCAGGAAGGAAATATGGTAGTTACAAAATTGCAAAATAGTAAACAATTCTTAAACCCAGGTTATGAAGAGAGCCGTAGGAGGAATATATAAACATGTAGTTACTTTTAGATGTACGAAAGGAACTATGAGTACTGAACTACTTCCATTTGTAATAGATACCAAAGACACAACTGAAAGTAGACGCTGCTAGTTAATTTATTGAAACTACAAAAATACTGGATTTTAGGAAGCAAGAGAAAAAGAAAATGCTAAACTTAAAAGAGAAAAAGAAAACGCTACCATTAACTTGATATCCATCAGTTACATATACAAAACACGGATACATTGATACTTTTTTTTTACAAAAAGACGGATATATCTGTCTTCACTGCCTCATCCATGGCATGCGCATCGTAGTCTAGCCCACCCACCATGATCTTGATGATGTGTCCACCATGAACCCGTTGTAATATGCTCCGTGCATATGAGAGTTGTAGAGTTTCATAGATATGAGAAAGTTGGATTGAACAAATCGATAGGTCAAAAGCGAGACAGGACTCAGGACTCAGGACTTAGGAGGATGACAGCGCACCTTGGAGAAGAGCGAGCCTGGCGCAGAGGAGCAGGGTCACGAACACCGGAACACCTGCAGGCCGCAAGCACCGCTTCTAAATGGCTAGAGGGGTTGGTAGCCTATAATAATTTTTACAACAACACTTAAACCAAGTGGTTAGATAAATATAAGGCGAAACGAGTGTTGCGCTAGCCTATTAAAAATGCAAGTCACATATCCACAATTCTAGTTACTATGATCTCTAAATCACACAAAGACTAAGTCATTACTCTCTAAGCTAGTGAGCCCTTAAAGACTAACTAAAGAGTCTCACTGACCAAACTAACAAGACACAAGCTACCTCTCAAAACTAGTTATACTAAAGAGCTTAGCTACAATAGGAAAGTAAATACAAGAGAGAGTGAGATAGATATACCGCTGTGGCAAGTGACAATCAATCAATATAAAAAAAATCCTCGGAGACGAGATGACACAATGATTTTTCAACGAGGTTCACTTGCTTGCCGGCAAGCTAGTCCCCGTTGTGGTGATTCACTCACTTGGAGGTTTACGCGCTAATAGGCATCACACGCCTAACCCGCAATCGGGTGTCGTACAACCAATACAAGATGAGGATTCACAAGCCACGAGCAATCCACTAGAGTACATTTTGGCTCTCCGTCAGAAAAAGGTCAAGAACCCCTCATAATCACCACGATCGGAGCCAGAGACAATCACCTTCCTCTACTCGACGATCCTCGCTGCACCAAGCCGTCTAGGTGGCGGCAACCACCAAGAGTAACAAGCGAATCCCGCGGCAAAACACAATCACCAGGTGTCTCTAAATGCAATCACTCAAAGCAATGTACTTGGATGCTCTTCAATCTCACCAAATGATGAATCAATCAAGCAAGATGAGTTAAAGAGAATTGGCTAGGCTCACTATGGTGTATTCTCAATAAAAATGATCAAGAGGGTGAGCCATGACCGGTTACCACGTTTATAGAGGGAGCCCCAACGAATAAAGCCGTTGGCCCCTCGTTGTGCTAAAATCGGGGCGACCGGACACGTCGGTCGGGCTGACCGAACGTAAGCCACCTAGCGTCCGGTCGCTGGATATGCGCCACGTGTCCACGCTTTAAACCCGCGCCACCCGATCTCAACGGTCAAGAGACTAAGCACCAATGGCTAAGTGAAGACCGGACGCGCCGAGCCGAGACCGGACGCAGCGCCCCGCCGTCCGCTCGCACGCGCCCGAGCACCCAACGCGCCAAGACCGGACGCACTGCTCCGTGACCGGACGCTCCACCAACGTGGAGTCCGGTCGAGTACAGAAACTACCCTGAGAGGTATTTTCATGACCGGACGCGCCCGCTCAACCATGACCGGACTCGGGTAGAGTCCGGTCCTCTCACTGTGCCTCGCAACTAAGCCCTGTGCGTCTAGTCCCTCTCTCTCTTCAGCGTCCGGTCAAAGGACCGAGGCCACGCCTTCACTGCGCGCCATGACCGGTCTCTTCGCAACACTTCTTTTTTATCCCAAACTTTACCAGTCCTACTCAAATGTGCCAACCACCAAGTGTATCACATTGTGTACGTGTGTTATCATATTTTCACAAACATTTTCAAGGGTGTTAGCACTCACTAGAATCTAAATGCATATGCAATGAATCAGAACATCTAGTGGCACTTTGATAACCGCATTTCACGATGAGTTTCACCTATCTTAATAGTATGACTATCTATCATAAACACACTCACACCCACTTAGTGTCTTGAGTGCCAAAACAAAAACTCCTATCAAATATACATTTGTCTTGAGTCTTTTTGTTTTTATCTTTCTTATTTTCTAAGTCCAAAGCTTGATCATCATCACATGTCCAACACCATCATCATGGACTCCAGTTGCTCCATCACTTGGCATGAATTAACCTATCTCAATTTCACACTTAAAACATAGGGTTAGTCAGGTTTCGTCGATTCATAGCGGTAGGCATATTTAAATTTTAACGTGAAGGCAGGCAGCGACGGTTCGGGTTTTGCATTTGTGGTGGGCTGGTGGCGGAGGAATCAAAGCGGCAACTAATGACCATGCCTATTCGTTTTTTTTTTTTTTTTTTTTTGCACAACTGCATTGGTGGCACTGCTTCATTGTGGTTCAAAGAATACCTGGTGAAGTGGCTGGTCAGTTTCGGAAATGGAGAGCGGCGCCGCCTGAGCTGTGAACACGCATGTGAGACACTGTCCGCTCCTATGTATGGACTTGTGGTCGTGACACCCTCAGACGGCGTGGCTTCACAGAGGAATCATATAGTGAGTTTCTCCTATTTAGATACGAGTGAGAGGAAGGAGGCCGACGATTTCAAGATCGCCGGCGTGAGTGAGCCATCGTGATCGCTAGGAGCATGGGCAACCACGCAGAAGCTGTCCTGCCTAATCCTCATTGATACAGAGGTTTCCTTTTTATCTAATCTAATGAACTCCCTAATCTTTGCATTCTGCTGTGTCGGTTGTCGCAGACGTGGGTCCGAGGTCCTTCTTCTTCCGCCGGTTGTACCCAATAACAGTAATAGCTTTAACAAAAAATAAGCAGTGCACCACAGTCCAAGATAACATCCATTATTAATCTGACAGGGCTGGTGGAGAGAGGATTTACCAATTCAGGGACATACTCCACCTGGCCTTTGACTTTCAGGCTGACAATCTTGAACTTAAGCTTGCACTTGTCCAACTGAAGCAAGGAATGCACGGGTTAGGCCATTATAACTTGTGAGCACCACAGCTAACGATGATATAGATCAGTATTAAATTTAATTACCTGGTACTATGATGCTCTCCCCTGCAGCAAGTATGCCACCAGGAGTCCTCTTGAAGCAATTCTTTGGTGCAGTCGTTTGGAACTAGAACAGCAAACATAGTAGCGAGCCACCTAGGAACATTTCAGAAAAGCATCGGGCTGTAATAGCATATACTCCGTATAGTTGAATAAGAGACAATTGTTTGTTACCTTGAAGGCCACATGGGACTTGCTGATGTTCTTGATCCTGACCACGCTCCGGACTTGCTTGCCGGGTTCATCTGTACAAGTTAAAATTAGAGACAAAAGTTAGGCAAAAAAAACCAGATGAATGGAAAATCCTTTCCCAGTGTCCTATAGCTAGCACTGCTAGCCTAGCAGATCTGTTAAACTAGTGTTGAGAACCAGCCTACACTCACTGTTGAACAGGCTCCAAAGATAATAATAAAAATTATAGAGAAAATTGGTTCTATAATAACAATGAAAGATCATCAAAATAGGAAAATACCACTAAAAGATCTCGACAACTTAAAATACCACCGAATGGGTAAGTGATCCCTATTGATATGTAATTAAAGGGTAAATGACCCCCCTATTAATATCTAAATCTAATTCTTGGGTTCGCCACTGCATGGCACGGTGGCGGTGGCAAGAGCGGTGAATGGAGGCAACAGAGGGGATTAGAAAACAGTGGGAAGGGAGAACCGAGCAGCGCTCGGATGGCTATCACAGTCGGTGGGCTTGCAGCCGCGCGTGAGTTCGATTCTCTGGAATCGCACTCGCGTCTCTTATCGGGGTTTACCCCTAAATAGATTATGTTGTCTCTCGCGTGGAGCCACAAAGGGAATACGACACGTCCGTCGTCTACGGGTCCATGGTTGGACTTGGTGATCTCACGAAGGACGCGATCTAGTGATCTGAGTATAGTTGTAGGTTTGTTTGTGTATGCGTGGTGTGAGTGTGGTGTGCGTGTGTTGGGTTAGTGTGAGTCTATACATGAGCAGATACTACGGCTGTATCCCAATGAGAGGAAAAAAAACAGTGGGAAGGTTCGATTCGATCTTAGGATCAACAGGCCGCGACCCTATCTGCCCCTGTATCATCTGGGTTTGGTCTGCCTCGACCCGTTGTCAGATTTTAGGAGCGGACTGTATTCGAGAAAGGTTCGAATCGAGCCCATTTGGGTTAACTCCATCTTTTGATTAAGGGTCTTGCTACCTTTTGCCACCATTAAGGTAAGAAATGAATCAAATCCTGGCCCTTGATTACAAAGTGAAAAAATCAATTCGAGAATTAAAAAAAATCAATTCGAGGTCTCCTCCCGATCATGGCGTAGGTGGCCTCCTAAAATCAAACGATATTCCAAACATTCGGCCTGTTTACTTGATCGTATTTGGCTTATAAGTCATACCTTATTAGCCAATGAATAATATTTTTCTCTCATATCAAACTAGCTAACAGTACTTTCAGTCATGATTTATAAGTCAAAACCAGTCTAAACGAGCAGGGCGATTGCATGCATATACATGACATCATTACTAGAGAAAGCTATAATTTAAGGAATCTTTCCATACCCGTTCAAAGCTTGTAAACGTTGAAGCAAAACAACAAGTCTAGCAAAAAAAATGTGCATCAACGTTTGTCATGTGAAGTATGATTTTTTTTACATCTTCATCAAATAATGTAGGTTTTCTCATGCAAAAAAAAAGCTGCAACACGTATTATATTTACCTTGCAAACTATTGTTTGTTACGACTCATCAAGGTCATGTGTGGTCATGAACAAGCTAGAAACCTAAACAAAGATGACTAATTACCATTGTCAGATCATGTGCGGTGCCCTTATATAGATGGCTGGTTAGTTAGTTTTCCATAAAATTAGTTAGTTTTCATAAAATGTTTCTAAGCAACAAAAATAGTGACCTATTACCTCCTAGATGGTAATATATAGGTCACCTTTTATCAAATCTATCTCTAGATGGACGGCCTACAGTTATTTGGGAGTAGTATAACAAATCCCTCCAAGTAAAGCATTAAACCCTCTAGTTGAATGTCTATAGGCATAAAATAGATGTGAAAGTCTATTTTTAAAATATGGCCTGGGTAGCTTGCCTACGTTGGATGAGCTTTCAACGGTTGAGATCAGCAATGTACGTGCCGTCCCACTCGCACCAACCGCGGTTGCCAACCTAACCAGCCTTTGACCCCCACGCCGCCCGCCGCCGCAGACCATGGAGCCCTCTTCCGCCTTCCTCGCGCGCGCGCTCACCACTCCGCTCCCGGCATCCGCCGCCCTCCCGCGGCGCCGCCCGGCCCGCGTGTCCGTCTCCGACCCCGTCATCCCCTGGTGCGTGCGCCACCCCACCTACCGCCGCTACTAGCTCTCTTGCTCTTCTCATGCTGCGGCTGGGCTAAAGCGTCGCAGATCTTAATCCTAGGCCAGAATTCAGGCGGATCTAGCAACCCATGCGTGATGCTTGGACCATACTCATATTTTGTCTGACAACTCTTCCTCGTCCTGATTGTTCACAGGTACCATGCCAACAGGATGCTCAGCTTTTATGCTCCAGGTGAGACTACAATCCAAACTCATGCTACTGATAATGCCCACTCACTATTATTATGTGCTCTTGTTACAGCTGAGGCTAGTTGCCATTTTTCTGCCTGTTATTTTTGAATTGTGCATGGTGCATCCCCATCCAAGCAGCTTGCTTTCATACACATACACTATTGCGATTGAAACTTGAAAGGTTGTAAACTTGTAATGAAGCGTGAAGGGTGGATCAGTAAGTAGTAGGAGTATACATGAGTTGCATTGGATTATTGCCATTTGGGTGTCAGCAAAAATCCATTTATCATCAGACGAATTTTCAACATTTCCTTTCCGTTCCATTGTAAAATTGCCCCAGCTCCTCGCTCCGCTGATCCTGTGTGTTGTGACTCTCGACTTGAAATGTGCTGGTTGTGTTTCACGTGCCAACTGTTTGCTTTTCATAATTTCACTGGGTTGTTCTCTTTGTTCAGGTTGGTGTGGGGAAGTCCGTGATGTTATTTACACTGACAGTGGAAAGGTGACGGTCATATACCGTGTGACTGTACGCGGAACAGATGGAGAGGTACCTCCACTATCATCTTCAACTGTGATAACTGATTGATATTTGTCTCAGACCATTAGTTGAATGGATAACCAATCTCGCTGTTGCTTATAACTTTATTGTGTAAGAACATTTTAGTATTTTTTCCTTTCTTTTTTTGTGGATAGATGATAGTTGATACGTGGGGTTGGGCCTGAAATCCATGGGACAGCTCAGGCAAGAGAGGCTCTTTTTTGTGCATTATAGATTTATAGATGTTAGGTTACCATGAATTCTGCTAGTGCTTGTTCATCAGTTTTGTCAAAACGATTCCAGTGGCAGACCATTCCAAATTCTTACTCGATCTTGAAGGCTTTGCCTATTTTCCCACCCAAGGTATAACTGCATTGCTGTGTCATTTTTTGGCCATTAGTAAGAAGTAAGAACCAGCAAAGCCTGAATTCGTTTTCTACAGCTCACCAAACAGAATGTGGTTTGGTACATGCATGTTAATCCATACCATTAAACAGGGAGAGCCTAAAATGGCATAAGGAACTCCCAGTCTGTTCAGTTAGCCTCAAGGGTGCCAGTGAACTATATGATATATGATATGAGCAGAGGGCATAAGGTTATGTCATTCAGCACTGTATCATAACCCTTCATCCTGCCTCGGACACCTTGGCTTTAACATTGTACTGTCCATGCCCAGTTATGTTCTAGGTTATGCAGTCCGTGTTCTGAAGGCTTTAATTTGCACCATGGTTTTAACAATCTGCGCTGCGGGCCATGCCCGATTACATTTTAGGCTATGCAGTTTGTGTTCTGAAGGAGATGTTGAATTTGCAGGCATAAAATGAAATGAATTACCGGCACACTAAAACTGCAGAGTTATTTGATAGTCCTGTCTGGTGTTGTTTCCCTGATGCAGGTTCATAGGGAGGCCGCCGGAACAGCATCACTGAGCGATGCACGGTTCGACGATCCCGTGTCTGCGGCAGAAGAGGCCGCGTTCTGCAAAGCCTGCGCACGGTTTGGTTTCGGCCTGTACCTGTACCATGAAGACGAGACGTCGTAGAAGACCCAACATTTCTCCACATCGGCTCTGTTCAGATTTGCGCTTGAGAGGCTGTGGTGTACTGGTGTTGATCAGTCAGTCTATCAGATACCCATACTGCACTGTAAATACAGAGGCACATCAAGTTACCCCTTGTTGCTAGGGTCCTTGAGCTGTTGTAATGTTGGTGCCATGTTGTTTACTCATTTTCGTACAGTCTTGTCTTGCAAAAATGTTGTCATCTACAGTTGGTGTGGATTATGGAATTATGAATATATATGCAGTACCTTTTTTTCCTTATGTCAAACATACATATTCACTCTGTCCAAGGTTGTACAAAAATATACGTAGCATCCAATTAGTTTCAATGAATCCGCCATAAAATATTTCTTATTTGGCATTCTAGACTAGATGCTGACATGTTTTTCTAACATCTTAGTCGAAGTTACTAAAAATGGCTTGACACAAGCTTTTTCTTTCCTAAATGCTAATTTACATGCGTGCGTTAGCGCCCTGGCATGCACACCGCTCACTGCCATCCAATCTCCCATAGTGCGGACGCGGCCGTTCGATGCGTAGGCGACGGGAAGAGGTGGAATCCGCTCGGTGGAGCCCACTATTAGGCAACACTGTTCGAATTTGGGGAGTCACGCCCGTCATTTTCGCCTTCTCTCCTCTCTCCTCTGTCCGCCCCCTCTCCTCTGTCCGCCCCGTCACTGGCGATGCCGGAGATCTGCGGCGGCGCAACCCCCCGCCCTCCCCTGCGGCTGTCACGCCAGTGCTCCCCGGCAGCCTACGCGACCCATCTCCGACGGCCACGCAGGCCCCCCGTCCTCCCCCGCAGCTGCCGCGCCAGCGCTCCCCGGCGGCCTGCGCGACCCATCTCCGACGGCCACGCAGGCCCCCCGTCCTCCCCCGCAGCTGTCGCGCCAGCGCTCCCCGGCGGCCTGTGCGACCCATCTCCGACGGCCGCGCAGGCCTCGCCCCCTCCCAGCTGCTGCGGAGGCGCTCCTTGGCGGCCGTGGTACCCTCCCCGACAACCGGCCTTGCTCTGTCAAGCAGATCCTTCCGGCTTGTTGTGTGTCGACATTTTGGCGTCGATAGCTAGGAACTGCAAGTCAACATTACCAACATCAGCCTCTGTAGCTTCTGTGACACCAATAGTTGTCACTGGTTCAACTTCATTCTCAGCAGCAGCTGCCTCTATGTGTGTGTCTTCCAAGGAGCATTGCAGTTATGAAAATTGTAGGCAGATCTGAGACTGCATCATAGGTACTAGGTACCTATGTACAAAACATAGGATTTCTTGTCTCAACAACATCTTCGAAGATATCATATGCCTCTGCAGGAAGTTCATTCAAATCCATAACCCTTTTCCCTGCACGTTTGAAACAAGCAATTACATGTTATCTTTCAAGCATTTTATTCCAAATTATTAGGCAACTACTAACAAAACTAATAGTACTTTCATAGGCAAATGACAATACATTCCAAACAATCTATCCATAACAATCAATAGGCTTACCCTCCTTAATTTTCTAATTTCTTTGTTTCTTTTTTATTTATGATCGTTACTGACAATGTGTATATAAAAAAGAGAAACTTCATTGAAGGGAGAATCATATCAGCTTATCACATGCTTAGGTTACAGTTTGTACTGTGCATGATATCTAAAACTCGATTTGATTCTAAGCTTATTAGTGTTTAGCATTTGATAAGTTGAATAATCATCTTGCTCGATTGTGCATTTGTGGTCGCAATACACATATGCTGCTGAACCTGGCACTTTTGGTCACATGTATGCTGTTGCAACTTGCAACGCATATATGATGCTGAAAGTATTTAGCTTTGGTCACACAAATGTTGTTGTAACAGGCACTATTTTTCTCATTGTTATGCTACTCGAAAATGCCATGCATATGTGTTGCCAAAAAAGAACTGTTGCTCACATTTGTGATGTTTGAGACACCTTACTGGTGACATGTTCCTTGACCTCTAGTTAAGGCAGTGTTCGGCTGAGCTACAAGCCGGCTGGTTCAGCTTCCTTTTTCAGCCGGGGCAGTGTTTTTCTCTCACAACATTTCAGCATGAACAGTAAAGAATTCATTCCAGCCGAACACTGCCTAAGTTTCTCTTAGTTATAATCCAATCATTTCCCATGTATTGCAGATGTGTTATTATTAGACAATTTTCTGATTCTTATAATAGATAATTTTCTGATTCTTGTCTCGTCAGTGTTGTGTTTCATGGAAATGGTAATGCAGTACATATGAAGGACGATGCATGGCTGGTATTTTGTGTTACATTTGCCAACTTGAATTTGTAAACAAGAAGTGATTATGTAAATTGTTAGGCAGCTGGTATAATTCTGTTTAGCTCTAATATGCTCTTTTTTCCTACATGTTGGACAGCAATGTGAAGGCACCAGCAAATGATATGAAGACATGTGTAAATATGTGAATATCTAGCAATGTGAAGGCACCAACAAATGATACGAAGACATGTGAAAATCTGTGAATATCTACCGATCTGTAACTACCTACCAATATGTGACTTCCTAGCAATCTATGAAGATATGTAGACAACTAGCAATCTATTGCTTTATGAATGTGTTGAAAATACCCATCACATGGTATGATGGAAGAAAAGCATTAAGAATTGAAAAGGGAAGAACCTTGGGAGGAGATATGAACATGCATTAATCTGACTTGAAATACCTGTTACTGTTGATACTTTGCCTGAATAAATGCTTCAATCTTGGATGTATGCGATTTTCTTCATGATCTTGGGTTCTGTGATTTCCTGGGTGATTTTCTTGGTTCCGTTGAGATCGAGTGGTCACGGTGGGAAGAAATTGCTTGCAGGATAAGAAGATGTTGGACATGCTTTTTAGGGTGGGCCGCCGCACGCGTCTGCATATAAGGGAAGGCGCGCACGTGAGGAGCCCTCTCCGTTCTGTTTCCCTTTTTAGAACAGTAGTAAAATTCTTTTCTAAAATAAAGTGTGCAGTGAGATGGGGGTTTTTCTGCACGCCTAGACAGTAGTCAAATTCTTTTTCTTTTTCTAAAATCTCAGATGTCATTTTCACACCTGCGAAACCGGCTTATAATCGTAACTAGTCGTCGTTGGCTGCGGCTGACGGGTTGAGTGTGCGTGCGTGCGGGCGAGACACGCGGATACACCCACCGGGATACACCCGCAGCGACTCGCGGGGACGCGGGCGGGCGAGAGGAGGTCGGACACCCAGGAGACCCGCGGCCGCTCCGCTTCGCTGCCCAACCCCTTGTCCTGTCCTCGACCCGTCCGCCGCCGCGTTCGACATGGGCGACCCGCCGGCGCTCAAGAGGCCCAAGCTCGAAAAGGACGACAACGGCTCCACCTACTGCCCCCGACCCGCCTCCAATGGCGCGGGCGCCACCGCCGCCAGCGGGGCGCCGCCGCGCGACGACGTGGAGGAGGAGGATGACATCTCGGAGGAGGCGGTCGTCGCCCTCGTCGCGCACCGCGAGCGCGACGTCGAGCGCTGCAAGCTCAAGCTGCTCCACTACCAGTCCCTGGTACGCCCTCGCGCTCGCCTTTCTGACATGACGATGATGACAAGGCTGCGATCTTGGTTGGGTTTCTCAATTCCCGATGGCCGCCGCAGCTGGACACCGCGGAGATGAAGCTGGAAGAGGCGCAGTCGAGGCTCGCCAGGTTCCGAGATCGCAAGCCGCCGCCAACCCGGTCGGAACCCAAGCTACCGACGCCGCCAATCCAGAGGGACCCCAAGCCATCCCCGCCGCCAATCCAGAGGGATCCCAAGCCATCGCCGCAGCCGCCACTGCCAGAGAAGAAGGCTCCCTCGCCCGCGCCGCAGCCGTCGGCGAGGCCGCAGCTTGTCATCCCTGGGACCAGCAACCGACCGGCCCCGCGCCCTGAGCCCATGCCTGGGTTGAAGAAGGCCGCCGCCCCGTCATCGTCGGCGCCTCTAGAGCGGTCAAGGAAAGAGGAGAAGCAACCCAAGAGAAAGATTGGTAATTACTACAGATCTCCCCCCTTAGGAGTTGTTTTGGCCGTGGTTTGATCGTTATTGATGTTTGATGTGCTATACATACATGTCTCAGCCGTGCTTATCTGGTTTTGCAGAACAGAAGGAGCATCAGAACTTGATTTCGAGTGTCAAGAAATCATCTGCAACTATGCTTAAATTTCAAGGTGGCAATTTGGTCTCGAGCCAACACAGGAGGAAGCTTAGGTGTCTTGAGCTATGCCCTGCTAATGATCAGCTTGTTGTTACCAGGTACAATTCATGGGATATAATAAATACTAGTAAATAGGCACCATGAATGCACCAACTGTAGGGAAAAAAAGAGCGCAAACATGTACTAGTAGTGTTCAGCTTTGGCATCATTGAACTCCACCTCCAGAATTTTTGGGTGCCTGCAACAATACACAAAAAAGGGTTTTGTAGTGGCAGTCTACAAGCACCGCACACAAAGCAAGCTTACTTCTAAGTTGGACTATTTGCTTGTACTTCTTTCTTAGACAAAATTTTGTGAGCAGTAGTATGGGCTGCTGGTTTAGATTTGTAAACTGGGATGACTGGACTAAGTTCTCAACCACTGTTCCAATATACATGCTTAGTCAAATGAATGATTTTGTTTACTTGTTTATCTCAAATTGCATGTGACAGAAAGAAATAATTTAAATTAAACATGATTTGATAAGTTTGCTTAATTTCCAAAACTTTAATCTTATGCTTTCTTGTGATGCAGTGCGCTGGATGGATTGGTTACTTTATGGCAAGTGGAGACTAGAGGGTACACATAATGTTACTATGAATTCTCAATGTGTTTTCCTTTTCATTTCCTTTTTTTTACTTTCAATCATATTTAAGAGAAGTGAAATATGAACTAGGTAAAGTTTATGCCCTATGATACTTGCAAATGGTTATGGTTACATGGTGATGGAAGAAAGAAAACTTATATCTATCCTGAAACTTAAATCCATACTTTGTATAAACCTTAATGAGTGACTTAGCAATACATAATGATAGCTTTGCTTGACAGATATTGCATTGGTTTTGTAGATTTGTGCAAACAGGAGCCTTAGACAATGCTTTATTCTTGAAGCCTCACTCCCAAAATGATCATATATTGACACTAAGGAGATAATAAATGCATACATGAGGTTGTTATCAATTATGTAGATTTAAGTGTTGATTTTTGCAATTAAGACTGAAGTGCCCACCTTAGTATGTCTTACCTTGCCAAGTTTATTAGCACAAAATGACAAAAAAACAAGGTAATCTGCTTTCTTTTATTGTTTGTCTCTTGTCTCTCTTCTGGCACTTCGTCGAGACTTGGATACTAAACTCAGCACTTTTCTTTTCTCTCTCGCGCAACCAAAATGTTGTAATGCTATGGCACAACTGAAAATTCAGCACTTTTCTTGTGCGCTGGTATCCCCAGCAGGATTTTTACTCTGAAACCTTTACTCGTTTTTTTTTTTAAGTTCAGCACAGTTAGTAGCCAAAAAGGATTTGCCAACACTTTCCATTGTGCCATGGGGAACACCATTATGGTCAAACATCCAACAACTCTCCTTCAATACAACAACAAAGCCTTTAGGTCCCAAACAAGTTGGGGTAGGCTAGAGTTGAAACCCAGCAGAAGCAATCAAGGTTAAAAAAAAAACTCGACCTGCGGGGGGTTATGACGGCCCCCGGGTTTCCCTTTAAGAAGAAGATCTTCTCACACAGATCGAGAAAACCCCCGAACCCCCGTCCCACATCCTGACGCAGGAGGTGCCGTAACCTTGTGAGAACCGGGCCGGAGCCTACCACTGCGCTTTGGCACATGGGGACGGGCGAGGGGATTTTTTTAACCTCAGCCTGAAATCCGCTCCCACGGGGAGTCGAACTCAGGACCTGAGGAGTGCCGCTGGGCCACCTAACCGTTAGGACTAGGCGCCCTTTGGCAGAAGCAATCAAGGTTCAGGCACGTGAATAGCTGTTTTCCAGGCACTCCTATCTAAGGCTAAGTCTTTGGGTATATTCCATCCTTTCAAGTCTCCTTTTACTGCCTCTACTCAAGTCAACTTCGGTCTTCCTCTGCCTCTCTTCACGTTACTATCTTGGCTTAGGATTCCACTACGCACCGGTGCCTCTGGAGGTCTCCGTTGGACATGTCTAAACCATCTCAACCGGTGTTGGACAAGCTTTTCTTCAATTGGTGCTACCCCTAATCTATCACGTATATCATCGTTCCGAACATCCAACAACTCTCCTTCAATACATGTTAGTAAAATTTTAGCGTATTATTTTAATGAAGGCGAACTTGCTGTGGGCACATACATGATGGTTAATATACTGTTTTAACATCAGAATATCAGATAACATCAACCTTCTGAATCTTGTACAGTAGTTAACAATCATGGGACTGGCTAGGCCCAACATGTGAGGCAAGCAGCATGGATGTCCCATCCAAGCCATGCAGCAACAGCCTGATCTTATCTGATAGGTTAGTTGGTTTCTTAGTGTTTAGTTGCATTAGGAATACCCATCGGTTAGTTGTGAGGCTATTTGAAGGAACCATGTATTCATGAGGAGGCAGGCAAGAATCAATCAGTCTAGTTCCCCATCTGTATTTTTCTCATCTTTAGCAGCCTACTCCACCTAGCCAGTCTCCCAGTGGATTTACCCCGTCATGGACTGGGAACATGGCATTAACCTTACTCAAGTCACATGGGAAGATGATTTTGGAAAGATTTTAGTATAGGTACAACCTTTAGGAAGTGTATTTTTTGTTGTTGTTTATTATGTGCGTTGGTGTATCCGTGTTTCATGTCATTACTTTTTGAAGGAAGAAATGCTACACTGCCGCCACATGTTATTTAGCATGTCAATGTTAAATTTGTACACCAGTAGTGCAGATAGTAAGGAGAATATAGTTCTGCGTGATAGATGCACTTATTGTCTGAGTACATGGTAACTTTAACTTTTATCATTTATGGTTGCGGAAGCACACTCCTGCAAACACAATTTGCGTTAGTGAAAAGGTAAAATTGTTGGGCAGGTATCTTTTCAATTTTTAGCACCATTTGACAATGTACATTATTATACTTGCAGACCTTCTCTCTCATTTCGTGGCAAAACAGATTTCTTTTCCCCAAAGCATAGATGGCCTGAAGACATAGCTTGGCATCCAGACGGTGAGACAATTTTTGCTGTATACACTGCTGATAACGACGATTCTCAGGTTTCAATGACAAACCTTATATCAGGACAAGTAAGAACTCTATCTAAACTTGTGCACCCCTTTCATCTAGCTACATGGTTATATAGATTCAGTTAGGTGCAGTGTTATAATGTGATTAAAATTATCAAATTCTGCATATATGATTTTCATATAATTAGTATTTTGAAATAATAGTTAGAGGGAGGAATTTGAGAGGTGGTTGTTTTAGTTATTCCTGCTCATGTATTAACTTAATTTGGGCAAACCACAGTTAGACTCTGCTCTTTTTCTTTTGTTCTATCATGTTGACAGCAATAATGATTGGCTGCTGAGGTAGTGAGGTGGTCTACCTTTAATCGACCAGTCATAACTCAGTTAGGTTTTCCCAAAATTGTTTTCTTCAGTGATTGCCTTCATGCCATTTTACTGTTTCACTGTGTAGCGTGTAGGTGTCAATGCCTTGGTGTGATATGTTGTCACGTGACGTAAAACCTTGACAGAATTGATTTGGTCATCCCTACTTTCTAGCTATACTTGTCTATGCCTTATTTTTGTGAGTAACAGATAATCTACTTTCTTGAAATATTACTAAACGGTGTTTGACAATTTTTCCCCTGAACTGAAACAGAGGAAAGTTACTTTCCTACCGGAGAAGCCTCACTCAAAAGGAATCATAAATAACATAAGTTTCATGCCCTGGTCTGATGCATGCTTTGTAACTGGAGGAAGTGACCATGCTGTTATACTTTGGGAAGACAAAGATGATTCATGGAAACCCAAGAGAGTGCATAAGGATTTCCATTCTTCTGCTGTCATGGGTGTTGCTGGATTGCAACAGAAAAAAACAATATTATCAGTTGGCTGTGACAAGAGGATAATAGGATTTGATCTCTCTGCTGGAAGGACAGAGTTCAAGAACCTAATTGATAGCAAATGCATGAGTGTATTAGCAAATCCATGCGATTTCAACTTATACATGGTGCAGACAGGGTAAGTGAAATTAAAAAAAAAGTTTCTGGAATAGTGGGTCGATTTTATAGCTGTTATCTTTAACCCTTGAGGTAATCCTAACCTAAACCTATTCTTGCATTATAACTTGCAAGTTTAATGTACTCCTGAAGCTGTAGTTTTATATAAAAAAAAATCTTTCAGTGATTGAGATATATATAGTGATTACGTTATGTTCTAAGTGCAATGGTTGTCAGTATCGCTCTATTCATATTTGGGGTGCATGCTTAAACAGTCTTGTCTGTTTCTTTGTGCTAACAGGGCTCCAGGCAGACAGCTGCGCTTGTTTGATGTCAGGCTTAGGCAAACTGAGGTTCATGCATTTGGTTGGAAACAAGAGAGCAGTGAGTCTCAGTCAGCTCTGATTAACCAATCATGGTCTCCAGATGGCTGGTACGTGTCGTCTGGTTCAGCAGATCCTGTGATCCACATCTTCGACATCAGGCATCATGGCCAGAATCCTTGCCAGTCTGTTCAGGCACACCAGAAGCGAGTGTTCAAAGCTGTTTGGCACCAAACATTGCCATATCTGACCTCCATATCGTCGGACCTCAACATTGGAATCCACAGATATTCATGAAAGTGCCATCACGTTTTGGGCTGATTTTGGCGCTCAGCGATGTTTTTTTGTAGTGAAATAGGAACGTTCCATGAAGACCTGTGAAATTTGTTTGCTCAAAGCAGGACTTTGCATCAATCGAGGAAACAGCAAAATCAGCGTGCTTTGAGCTTGTTTTGCTGGCCCTGGTTCGCCATTGGCTATGTGGAAGAACCACGCAGTTCAGCTGAGGAGCCCCAGAGTTGGATGTTTGCTCCAGTTGATCGAAACTTCTTTTGAGCTGCTGCCGGAGTGGTAGGTCATTCATCTGAACTCTATTTGGCTCATTGTGTTGCCCTGGTTACTTTGGGAAGAAAACAGTCAACTGTACACATTATGTCCAATATATACGGCAATGTATTCCCTCGTCTGTTACTGCCTTTTTCCAGTAGATTTGCCCATGTTTGGGTCGTTTACAGGAGCTACAGGTTTCTGTTTCTCCAAAAAAAAAAGTAAAATAATAATGTATCCAAGGTGCCTCGCCCATAATTTGTGTTGTTCGGTATTTACTTCAGTATTCTTGCACTTGCCGTCCTGTGGTCAGGAGAGTTCTTTCATGTTTGTTTGCTGTTTTTTTTTTAGAAAAAGTGAAATAGTTTTTATTCAGAAACTTCATCAGCATCATTTTAGAACAAGTAATTCCAGTATACCAACCATATGGAATCATTTTCCCCTTGATTCTTGATTCTGATCAGCATGTTCTGAGAGTAGCAGCTGTCCTGAAGAATTTAGACGGCGCAAGCAGACTTGTCTCATTGTCTGTTTCTTGTCTCGTTGTCTATTTGTCTGTTTCGTATTTCTTACAAGTTTCAACTAGAATTGTTTCCTCTTCATTATTTTTTTATAAAAAATTATAAAAAAACTAGAATTTGCTTCTTTAACCAGATGAGGTGTTGCTTGCAAGCAAATGGCATCTGTGAGAGTGAGAACAATAACACTTTCACCCCGTCTTTGTATTATTATAAAAAAAAGGGCGTACCCAGTGCAGAGAGCTCTCGCTCTGTGCGGGGTTTGAGGAAGGGTGTAAGTAGCAAGCTTTACCCTCGCCTGTGCAATGTGAGGAGACCGCGACTCGAACCCGGGACCTTTCGGTCACAGGCGTAAGACTCTATCGCTTGCACCAGACCCGCCCTTCCTTTGTATTATTATCAGATATATAATAAAGAAAATACCCTGTTCACTTAACTTATCGGCTTATCAGTCATGGTACAGTGTTTTTTCTCTCCTTATAAAACAGTATCAGCCGCAAAGCTATCAGCTGAGCAGCTCATAACACTTTGGCCTGCTACGCAACGTAGCGTACAGTAGCCTCTCTAGTCTCTACCAGCAGCTGTTGCTGGCCCGTTGCTGTTCAGGTACAAGGACGTCGAAGCCACTGAGCGTCCACTCCGCCGCCTCGCCCTTGTCGCTGATGTAAATCTCCGTGCCGACGTCGAGCGACGTCCACCGCCTCCTGGCCGGCGGCGTGCCGGGGTCCTGGTAGAAGTAGAGCGCGTGCGACATGGCGCCGACGTCGAGCTCCCACGCCCTGGGGTCGCCGACCCAGCCCTGCCCTTTCGCCGTCGGGTAGCCGAACTCGCCCCACACGGGGTGCGGCAGCAGCTGTAGGATCTCCTGCGCCTGCGGGTTGCTGTACGGGTCGCAGTAGGTGGTGGGCTTCTCCGCGCGCGCCGCGTTCCCAGGGGAGCAGTACACGTGGTAGGCGCCATAGGGGAAGCGGGCCCCGTCGGTGCGGTGCACGCGGCTGCCGTTCCGGAACGTGTGCCACGGCGGGCACTGGTCGATCCGCGACGGCCTGCACCACGCCGGCGTCGACGGGTTGATGATCATCTCGCTGTACCGCGTCACGTCCGTCGCCGTGTCGCCGTCGCAGGCGCGCCCGTCGTTCTTCCAGCAGCTGCCCATGTCCATCAGGTAGAACTGGCTGTTGCGCCCGCCGCCCTGCTTCACCTCCAGGGTCAACCGCACCTTGAAGTCCGGGGACTCCGGCACCTGCTCCGCCGGCCGGCAGCGAGGTGGTCAGTCACATGCTCTGTTTTGTTTTCCACGTGCTATTGCATGCAGTAGAAAGGAATCAGAGGAACTGGCTGGCCGGAGCTTACTCTCTTGGTCATGCCTCTGGTGTCGTAGTGGTAGCCGCCGGAGAACCCCCTGGTGGCGTCGGAGCGCAGGTACAGCATCAGCCACGGGTACTTGCTGGACGTGCGCAGCTTGTGGTGGAACGCCCACCCACCGCCTCCGCTCGCCGCCACCTCTTTCTCCCACGTCACGGAGTAGGACGAGACGTCGCCGCCGGCGCCAAGGCGGTTGCCGGCGTCCAGGTCGTAGGTCCCGAACATGCCGCCGCGGAGCCAGCGGCCAGCGTCGTCCAGCGCGGTGCGGTTGTGGAACAGCAGCGGCTGGTTCATACACCCGGCGCCGCCGCGGCACGGGAAGCGGGACGTCTGCGGGAACGGGCGCGCGGGGCGGCCGTTCTCGGGGCATATGGCGGCGGTGGTGTCGAGGTTGCCGTTCTTGAGCATGACCATCCAGAACTGCCACGGCGCCGGGGAGTCGGCCACCTGGCAGCGGTCGCCGAGGTAGAGCTGTTATGAACGACGTATAGGAATAAGAAGTAAAGAATCAAGCCACAGAGGAGACACACGATTTAACGTGGAAAACCCCTCCGATGTGAAGGGGAAAAACCACGGACACCAGCCAGCAACAATCTCACTATCTCAAGAGTTTTGGGTTACACGCCTATGGCGGCTTACAAGAGAATCAAGTCTCCACAAAACCCTAGCAAGGGTGTATATACCGTACCGTACCGCGGGGGGCCCAAGCCTCCGGCGACGGGCCTCCGCTTCGCTCCGTCAGAAGCGCCTGACCTATATCTTGGAGTGAATTTGGAACAACTCCAACAAGAGCTCCTTCGCCGGCGCGTAGAGGTCGGCGTCGGTGATGGGGGCCGTGGACGGCGGGGAACCCGGGAACGGGTCGCCCGCGCCCAGGCGGTTGTCGGCGTCGGTCACCAGGTGCGCCACCGAGTACACTGGCTGCCCGTGCTCGTCGGAGCTCGTCCCTGCGGAAGAAAGATTCACGCATGCAAACCGTCGTCGTCAGAAAACCGAATCGAATCTTGGTGGCATGGCAGACCACCCACCCCGGGAGAAGCGCGGGATTGGTGATTCATTCGTTCTAATGTGTGCAAGGGACGGGAGAGAGAGAGGGATGGATGGACGGACCGAGATCGAAGCAGTCGGCGCCGCGGGGGCTGCCCATGCCGGGGACCTCCTGGCCGACCTCGTTGCAGAAGTTCCACGCCTCCCAGGCCACGCGGAGGCCGTCGCGCCGCATGCCGGAGTCCCCGACCGCGGAGACATAGCCGCCGCCGCCGCCGCCGTGCGTCCGGATGGCTCGTGCGGCCTGGCAGCAGCACGCGAGAAGGGCGACGAGGAGGAAGGTGGCCACTGCCGGTGCCGGGCACGCGGACATTTGGGAAGTGGAAGGAAAGGGAATCGTTGCTTGTTGGACTTGGACAGCAGCGGCAGCTGATGTGATCCGATGCGCAGTTGCCAGTGCCTGCCAGGTGCCAGCCGGTGGATGACGACAGCCAGCCGGACTGTGGTTGGTACTGGCGGTTGGCCCCGCGCCGCCGCGGAAAAAATTTCTGTGGGCGATGGGCCCAAAGCCCCGTCCGCTAGTGACTTGGGGTGAAGACGAGGCAGATCTGAGGGGCCGGGCAAGTGTGACTGTACTGTACGAGTAGGAGTACGTGGGCCGGCCCGGGCCTGCTGGCCTGCTGGCCTGCTGGGCTGGGATACCCGACCGCGGACGCGGAGACACGGGTCCTTCTCAGTCCATTGAAGCATACAGTCGGAGCTCCCATTTCAGAGTTCTCAACTCATTGAGCCAAGCAAGGTGAACAGAGGAATGCACTTCCATTCTCTGAAACTACCATTCACACACATCCTACTCGACAAGGTAAGCAACTGTAATTGGATAAACAAATGTTTTTTTATTTATTAAATCATAGCGGCCTACACATATATAGTCCATAAATACCAAACAAATGCTTTTTTTTACAGAGTCATTAGATTTGTTTGCCTCAACTCCAAAGAAACCATGCATGGTTGGAGCAGACTGGGCAATGTATTAACAACCGACTGTCCAGCATGTCCAGTCGGACTATACGTAAAAACACATCGGTGCCGGACTTTGGCAGCCCTTGACTTTTGAGTTTTGCAATTATGATTTTTTCATGATGATTATGATCAGGATGTTGATGCTGATGCTTGACAAAATGCAATGATGGGTCATGACAGAGCCCTCGATTGAGTTTTTTTTATAGACCCAATTCACTTCCTCTCTTGTGTTCAGTTCTCACGCGTTCCTAACACTATTCCGCTTACAATTTAAATTTGAGCTGTCGTAATTCGATTCATAAACTAGAATGTATAACTTGTATTCTTCACAAACATGATTTTTTGATTACTCGTGGTGTGAAACAAATAGAATACGTAGTGTGTATATATATGCAAAAGAAGAGAAAAATAAGTAGAGATCCTGGTTTATGGTCTTTCGCTGGAGTTGAGCATAAACAAGAAGTACGGAAACCCTAAGTTAAAAGTAGAGACCTTGATTTTCCCCCTAGAACACGACTTCACGCGTATTTTATTAAGAAGAAGAGGGCCGAAAGAACGGCTTACAGTACGCAGCTACAAACGAACCCATAGTGCCGGTTACATAACCACAGATAAAGTGGTTAGGAACCAAAACGACAACAAAGCAGGAAGAAAGGAGGAAGGAGAGGCCCTCCACCACAAGCCTACACGACTGGACCTGCAAAGAAAAAATACATCAACGAAAGACTGCCAACATAGGAGATGAAGCCGTGGTGGTAAAGCATCCACCGAAAAGAGAAACGGCGGCAAAGTATCCACCTGAGCAGCGCAGCGGCAAAGCATCCGCCATAGACTATGCGTCAAAGTATCTGCAGGTGTGGGGCCCCAACACGCACTCAGCAGCATCTGCAAGTGGGGGGAGCCTGAAGCGACGTCGGCAGCAAAGTCCGCCCGAGTAGCAACGACGGCAAAGCATCCGTCAAAGAAGAGCGACAGCGGCAAAGCATCCGCTGCGAAGAACAAAGCGACTGTGGCAACACCTAGCAGGCTGAACAAACCATTGCGAAGAGAAGCTTAAAGCACACGCAGGCACAGCCCAAGTGGAAGCGACTCCGTTGAGTAGAGGGAGGTGTGCTGTAAAAGTTCTCCAGCGATGCCTTCAGGAAGGATAATGACATCCGCAGATGCCACCAAAGAAGCACGGTCTTTCGACCCCAGCCTGCCCCCGACGAACAGCCTCTTCGACGATGCCTTCAGTAAGATAGATGGCGCTTAATGAGTCATCGCCGCTAGCCCGAAGGAACCGGGCAAGGTTTTCACCCAGAGGCTGAACATCCACAGATAGAGGCCACCCGTGGCACCCACAACGGCGGCTTCGAAGGCAGAGGGCCGAAGCCACCAGAACGGGCATCAAAAGCGCATAAGTCTCCGCCCTACCACAGAAACGACCAGCAGGCCCCTAGACGCTGGCAGCCTGATCATGCGGCCGCGCGCTGACAGGGAGAGGATTGCGCGCCGTAGCAGCCCGCAGCCACCCCGGCCACGACGGCCAGAGGGGGAAGCCAGCCACAGCACACGGGCCTGCACGACGAAGCCGCCGACACCCCCAAGGTCGCAGGCGCCCAAGCACCCTCCGCCACCACGCCCAGAGCGTGCGCGCCCCTCATAAGCATTTCGTCGAGCACACGGTCGGCGCGCCACTGCGAGCTGGCTAGGGAGGAGAGCAACCGACGATGGGGTGGCCCTGTCCACCGATGGCTGGGGATGTCCGCCGCCGCCGCGGGCATGGCGAAGCCGGCCATGGCCTGGCCCCCGGCTGCCGTCACGGCCCCGGCCCTGGTAGCTTTGGAACGCGCTCCAGGAGGCCCCGTGAACCCTGTCGTAGCCGCCCAGAGCGACGCCTCCCCTAGGTAGCAGATCCGGTGATGAGGATGACGGATCCAGCCCCCTGAGCCCGGATCCGGCTCGCCGGAGAAGCCAAAGGAAGAGGCATGGTGGTGGAGGGGTGGGAGGGAGATGGGGAGGAAAGGGGCTGCGACAGGCACCTTTTTTCGGGACGCCGCGGGCCACCGCCGCCGCCGCACGCCGGAGGGCGACGACGGCGGCCGGAGGTAAGGCGGGTAGGTGGAGCCTCTAGGGTGCCGACGAGGTCGCTCCCCTAAAATACTAGAGACCTTGATTTGAAGGTCTAAATAAAGTTTCTTTAACTACTCCATGAGTGCTTAAGGGGTTTGTAACTTTGTATGCATAGATGACATTTTAATACAAAAGAAATGCAGAAATGTTTACATATGAATGATTGCAGGAAAAAAAAGGCTTTCACAAAGAACAAAACAAGCAGACGAATGATGTACAGCTAGGGATGAAAACGGTATGGATATTTTTCGACCGTATTCGAAACCGAATCCGTTTAGAGGGGTTGAGATCTGTCCGTATCCGAGTCCGGATATCCAACGTCCGATACCGTATCCGTATCCGTATCCGAATACTCAAATCGTATATTTATGATGTCGATATCCAATCGTATCCTATCCGACATTATTGACACTATCCTTATTCGAATCCGAATCCGGACAGAAATATCCGTCCGTATCCGACCCGTTTTCATCCCTATATACAGCCCTCCGCGCGCGAGAGAGAGAGAGATAGAGAAAGAACTTGAGCTACCCTCGGGCTTCAATGCGGCAGCGATGCAGCTGAGCTGGTTGATGAAAACATTTGCACTGCACCTTTTCAGCTGCAGCGACTGGGACTGCACATCATTCTCTGATTCTCTCCCAGCCACAGCCCACAGGAAGTCTGAAGACGCTTGAGCTGATTGTTCTGCCCCTGTTACCTGGAAGAAAACATGCAACTATATATAGGAGTATGCCATGCGCCCAAGGTATCCGACAATGTGTTGCCTTTATATGCTACTGCACTTTTGCAGTGGTTCTGCGGTTGAAAGACCAAAATGACAACGGTGAAGTTCTTCCATGTTTGGAGCTCTTTTTTGAAAGACCCCATGTTTTCGAGCTCTTGCTGCACAGATTCTATCGGCCTACAAAGAAAAGGTAAAAAGCTTTGTTATGCAGAGAATTATTATTGTTTTATTAATTAAGGGGGTGGATCTAGCACTAGGGTAGGACAGACTCGAGCCTTTGCTACTGCTACTCGAAGCATGAAAACTCCTCTTAGCCCCCATACAAATACAAATTAGTACCTATAGCAGGAGGAGCTACATATGGAAGATAATGCGATAAGCTCTTTTTAACTTATGTTTCTAGATCCGCTCTGATGTGGTCGTGTGCTCTTTAGAAAGAAAGAAAGTACTAGAAGAGTACAACTACAGCGCCGTGATGAGAAGCTAAAAAACAGCAGAACCGCAGCGTTATTGGTTTTTAGTCGCAACAGCAGGCGAGGGAAGGTATTGCATCCGCACATACCCGGATTCCCCCATGCTTTGGTGGGCCCTCCATTGCATGCCATGCAAGCTTGGCACCTCAGCTATATATCTCTTTGGCTCACGCCACAGGGCCAGATGCTAAAGGAAAATTCCAAGAAGCTTCTCAATCTTTCAATTTAACTTGGTTTTGATTTACTAGGGAGAAACAGTAGGAAGATACTGTCTCAGCCTCACCGATTTGATTATCTTCTCCTCCCGAAATCACACAAGATTGTTTCCTTTTTGCCCTCTTGAATGAATGAGCCATGCGCAGCTTTGTTGTATTATATACAGTAGTTTTTACTGAGGTCTTTATTTAAGATAAATTATAGTAACAGAATTGTCAACTTCACCTTTGAAAGTCCATACTCCATGCTTGCCATGAGACCAAACAAAAGAAGAAAAAAAAACCTTTTAATTTCATTCACAACTTAAAAGAGCAAGATTTGCATCAAGAAATCCTGAAAAAAACCGATTTTTTTACCTGCAAAAACACCCTGAAAAAAAAATGCAAAAACACTGATGACTTGCAAAGAGATCTACCTGTGGGCTGTGGTGGGGGTGCTTTTACCTCCTCCTTTTTTTTTCTTTTGGTTCTCTGTGAAAGGAGATGCTCCTTGCAGCATATCCATCATCCATGTGTACAAATTGCAATCACTCAAACGCTATATAAGCCAAATCACGGCGTGGGCGCCTCTTGTTGGTCGCCTTCCTCCTCAGCTCCTCTCCTCTCCTCTCCACAACTGCAGCCAGAGGCACCCACCTTATCGCCATCCTCGCTCGCTCGCTCAGTTCATCGCCAGCGCCTCCTTCTTCCCCGCCGCCGTCGACATGGCTGCGCAAGGTCAGGGATTTGATTTGATTCTTCTCCATGCCATGCTTTCTCTTCTGTTCATCTGTTCTTGGCGTGCACGATCTGTGGCCATGAAATGAAGTAATCGAGAAGCTCAAGACGACTTGGGGGTGGTGTTTGTGCAGAGGAGAAGACTGCTGCTGCTGTCACGACAGAGGAGCCTGTGCCGGCGGCGGAGCAGCAGCCTCAGCCTAAGACAGCTGGGGCGGCGCGCAGGGCAGGGCCGTCGGCGCCGGCCAACCCCTTCGACTTCTCCACCATGATGAACCTTTTCAATGTACGCTGCTGAGTCGTCTTCCTCTTGCTCATCAGATGCTTTTGCAAAACTCGAGATGTTCCATATGAAACTTGGTAGCAACAACTATACATATAACAAACTTAACTTCAAAAAAGGAATCAAATTTTGTGACATTTAGCCGAGTTTGACCTTATTACAGCCGAAAGAGGTTGATTAATTGGCCTACCGCCTACCTTGTGAATTTCCGACGATGGCCGGCCCTCGACATCTTTCTTGGTTGACAAATGTTGAGTTGTCGTCGGCAGGACCCTAGCATCAAGGAGATGGCAGAGCAGATTGCCAAGGACCCGGCGTTCACGGAGATGGCGGAGCAGCTACAGAAGACGGTGGTGTCCCCGCGGCAGCAGCAGCGGCAGCAGGCGCCGGCGGCGCAGCTGGACCCGCAGAAGTACGTGGCGACGATGCAGCAGCTGATGCAGAACCCGCAGTTCGTGGCCATGGCGGAGCGGCTGGGCAGCGCGCTGATGCAGGACCCGGCCGTGTCCACCATGATGGGAGGCCTCACCAATCCGGCGCACAAGGAGCAGCTGGAGGCCCGCGTCGCGCGCATGAAGGATGACCCCGAGCTCAAGCCCATCCTCGACGAGATCGAGTCCGGTGGCCCCGCCGCCATGATGAAGTGAGCTGCGAGCTTGCTTTGTTCCTTCAACAAGCGATGATCGAGTACGGGAAGAACTGCCATGGTGAACGAATGATCGAATGCGTGTTTGATGGTTCAGGTACTGGAACGACCCCGAGGCTCTGCAGAAGTTCGGCCGCGCGATGGGCGTCGGCGGCGGCCCGTCCGGCGAGCCCGGCGGCGCGGAGCACGCCGAGGCGGAGGACGACGCCGGGGAGGAAGGCGAGTACGAGGACGAGTCCATCGTCCACCACACCGCGAGCGTCGGCGACGTCGAGGTCTGTGCCGCTGCCACGCACGAACGCAGCTCCTTTAGCTCGTTAAGGTTACGACATGCATGGTGCTGACACCGTGACACGCACCGCCGTGGTCGTTGGAGCTGCACGCAGAGCCTGAAGAAAGCGCTGGAGGACGGCGCGGATAAGGACGAGGAGGATTCGGAAGGGCGGCGTGGCCTCCACTTCGCGTGCGGCTACGGCGAGCTCCAGTGCGCGCAGGCGCTCCTGGAGGCCGGCGCCGCGGTGGACGCCGTCGACAAGAACAAGAACACCGCGCTGCACTACGCCGCCGGATACGGCCGCAAGGACTGCGTCGCGCTCCTGCTCGAGAGCGGCGCTGCCGTGTAAGCCGCCCGCCCGCTCCCCCGATCTGCCGGCTCACCTGAAAGCTAGCTAGCAGCCTGATGACACCTGCGGGTTGATTGGATTGCTCATGCAGGACGCTGCAGAACCTGGACGGGAAGACGCCCATCGACGTGGCCAAGCTCAACAACCAGGACGACGTCCTCAAGCTGCTGGAGAAGCACGCCTTCGTATAGACGCCGCCGGCCGGCGGCCCGTCCTGCTCCTGTCGCCGCCGCCTCCACGTTGCTCTGCATACCATGCTTTGCTGATTTCTCTCCCAATCCACCTTCATCACTTAGTTGCATTGGGTGTGTATGTATCGAGAGTATCGTCGGTCTCAGATTTTGCTTGCGTGATCACGGTGCAATTATATTTTTATTTATCGGACTCCTCGTTCATCAGGAGGTTTCCGTAATGAATAAGGAACAGATTTCCGTTTCACCGTCCAATCCAATCTGTGTTTAGGGTTCCAGATCAGAAATTTTCATCTTCAATTTTGTGATCGCCGAACTGGAGGCCCGCACGTCCGGACGGATGCCCACGCGCTGCACTCCGTTTCGCGTGCTCCATGCAGGGCCTGCGCCGTTGGAGCGACAAGAGGGGAAGGGGGCAGCGCCTCCGATTCAGAAAGACCTGGCCGCGGCGTCGTATGGATGCCCTGCCAGCGCCGAGAGGAGGACACACGAGACGACGCAGCAAAAGGCGAGGAGGAGAGATGTAATACCCGATTTGCTTTTGAAACATCCAAATATAACAGTTGCAATATACGTCTGGAGGCAGACAAAACACTTGAAACTTGCTTCTGAAACACTTGAAAAAAACACCTGAAAACACTTGAAACCTATTGCAACCATACACAACATCCAGATAAACACGCATGCAATGTATGTGTGAAATATTTGTAATATCTAGACAAACACACTTGCAACATGCGTTCGGAAAACACAGATGAAGTATTGGTAACAGACCTTTACAACATACATTGCGGTTGCGGGAGCGGATGCGTGATTTTTTTTTAATTTGCGGTGACTGAAGAGGAGCGAATAGAACGAATAGGAATGGCAGCTTCTGGACGACGGGTTCAACAACGAGGGCGTCCGCGCGTGGACGTCTAGCTCCCAGCATTACCCCTGCCGAATCAAATGCAATTGGGGAGAGGGCATGTATGAAGGTAATCTAAAGTGTTAGGGCCTATTTCGCAAATGCCCCACGCCATTGCGAGCCTCACATAATCAATGGGGACTGCGGACGCCGGGACGTCCGATGGATATGGATCCATCGGACGGTTCCGTGGACGTACTCCCCAGCGTGCGCTCTTCCTTCTCAGTTCTACACCGCACGCTACCAGCACGCCCTCGACGATGTGCGCAAGGAGCGGACCCACGGGACCGACGTCGTCGCCCTGAGATCGCGCGCCCGCGCAAACTACCGCTGATGTGTCTTCATCGAACGAAGAGCCCCGCTAACACCGACGAACCCACGCCCCCGCGATGCCTACAAAGAGCCCTGCTAGCCTCTGTGTCGCGCGAGTCCGTACGCCTCCAGATCGCCCCGTAGCCCGTCGCGTCCGCCCCACGCCCGCGACGAGCATGCTGCATGCCAGCGCCCCCATGGCCATAGCACCCCACGTCCGCCGGCCCCAGCACCTCCGCCCGCTAGGCCCCGGCGAACCGCGCGTCCCCGTCCGTCCCGGCTCGCCCCCTCCCCGGCCAAACAACATAGAAAGCTGGAATAAAAACACGTGCAACAACACGGAAACAACTACTGCAAGATTAGGCTGAAGCAGCTGAAACACCATGAACATATATATTGCAACAACAAGAAACAACAGTTGCAACATTAGGATGAAGCAATTGAAACACCATGAACATATTATTGCAACAACAAGGAACAACAACTGAAACATTAGAGTGAAGCAGCTGAAACACCATGAACATATTATTGCAACAACACCGAGCAAACTGCTGAAACAATAGGTTGAAGGAGCTGAAACATTTGGAACATATTATTGCAACACTGGTGTGAAGCATATGAACGACGCTAGAAAATAAAAACACTTGCAACAACATGGAACAACTACTGCAACATAAGATTGAAGCAACTGAAACATACAGTAACATCTCAAGCAGTACTACTGCAACATCGTAAAAACATCTGTTGCAACAACCCAAAAAAATTCCATTGCAACATTCGAAATCATCTGTTGCAACATAAAAAACCATTGCAACACGGCGAGATCTGACCCCGAGAGCTCGCCGGAACCCTAGCCACCGCCGCATTCCTTAGATCCAGAGGAGGAGGAGGAGGAGGAGAAGGAAGAGGGCTCAGATCCAGGTACAGAGGAGGAGGTGGGAGGAGTGCTCAGATCCAGATCCAGAGGAGCAGGCCTTAGATCCATATTCCTCCGTCACCTACCTCGTCGGAGCCACGTCATCGTCCTCGTCTCCGGTGGGGTGTGAAAGCGGGGTAGTAGGGATAGTGGGGGTGCATAGAGGTCACGGTGGGCGATGGATGGAGGGAGGAAGGAAGCACCGGCGGGCGGGGCGCTCTGCGAGCTCGCGGGTGCACGGGCGCGGTGTCCCCCGTCCCAGCGACGGCGCGGAGAGCGGGCAGGAAAGCGGCGCGGAGGGGGAGCGGGTGCGGGGGAGCGGCACGGAGAGAAGAGCGAATGAGGGGGAGAGGGTGCGGTGGAGCGGACGGAGCCTAGGAAGTGGGCCGAGTGCCCGTGAGAGTGCGGGGCATCCGACCGGTCGGACGCCCGGTCATAGCATTACCGATAATCAACCGGACGGTTCAGAATCGTCCCAAATTTGAATAAGCCGAGGGACCGGCCGCAGAATTTCGCGCCACCGCGCCCGTCGGCGTCATCTTCCTCCCTCCCAATGCTCCGCCGCTGCCGGCGCGTCCTCCTTCTCCTCGTCCAATGCTCGCAGCTCCGCCGCCAGCGCACCGTCACGAGGTCCTGTCCGCCTCCGCGGCGACGCGCCCGTGGAGACACCCGTTACACCAGCAACGACGATACCCACTCCCTCGGCCTCGCGCGGCGGAGGCGCGACGCCACCGGCACCGCTGCTCTCCGCTTCCACGGCACCGTCGCGGAGCCCTCTACCCCGCTGCGGCAGAGCGCCGCCCACGACGACGTCTGCTCGACGACCGGCCAGGACCCCAGGCCGCAGCACAGCGCCGCGGCTGCTCGTGCTGTGCTCGATTACGACGGGACCTGAGTGAGCGCGATCTGACGTCTGCCTGGTTTGCCTTCAAAAGATTGGAAGAGAAGGATGCCATCACATGGACGTCGATAGTGCAAGCTTTTGCGAACCATGGCTGTGGTTACCATGCCTTACAGGGCTTTTCTCGGATGTTGAGACATGGGTATAAACCCAGTTCAACTACCTTCACTGCTGTGCTGTCTGCTTGTAGGCATGCTGGGTTGGTTGAGAAAGGTCGCAAGATGTTCAAATCCATTTACCATGTTTATGGAGTAGAACCAACCGTTGAGCACTACTCTTGCCTTGTGGACCTTCTAGGTCGATCAGGGTATGTAAGGGAAGCCAAGGAACTTGTCGATGGTATGCAGCAGGGTATGTGCGATGAGGCCATTCTTGCGACGCTTCTGGGAGCCTGTGTGATGCATAATGAGGTGTAGGTAGCAAGAGAAGTGGGTGAAGATCTTGTCAGATTTGACCCCTCTGGTTCCGGAGGCTACAGGCTCCTGGCCAATGTATTTGCATCACATGGAATGTGGGATGAAACAGCAAATGTGTGGAAGGTCATGAGGGGCAGCAAGGCGAAGAGGACGGCTGGTTTTAGTCAGATTGAGGTTAACATGAGGAATCATGTGTTCTACTCAAGGGATCAAGAGCATCCACAATGTCCTGAAATATATGAGATGCTGAATGACACAATTATTGTTCCTCAGATGAAGGGTTCATCATGCATGGGATTCTGGGAACCGACTCTCTTGTCTGATGCATTGGAGGACCACCGCCCGGCGACCTCGGTTGCCTGGGCTTGCTGGAAAAGTGCAAAATAGATGTTACTTTGTCGCAAAAGGGTAAACATGGTTTTTTGGGGGGCTAAATACTTTTGGGGGCTGAAGATCTCCGAGGCTCTAAAAAGTTTATGGGTCAGCTGAAACTGCTGCAAGCATTTACCAAGCATGGTGTGCCTTCTGTACACTGTACTCATTTGTGATATGTGGAAAGTAACCAACAGAATTTCCTTTTGGATATCAAAGGGCTCAGCAAGAAATTCAGTTCTTCAATTATTGTTTCCCCTTGCGGAATTGTAATAATGTTGACATCTTTTTTAGTAGAGAGCAGCGAGCAGTGTGGCTTGTCAGCACCTATAGTTTGAAAAAAAAAAACTATGGTAATCCTGCCTAGGACATATTGATTAATGAAGCTGCAGCAGTGTGGCTTGTCAGCATCTATAGCTTGAAAAAAACTATGGCAATCCTGCTAGGATATAATATAATAATTAATGAAGCTCCCTGACCTTGAAAGGAAACTGTTTATCCAAGGTTTGTCTTGTCAGATGAAGTGAGCATTGTTCTCTCCTTGGCCTACCACAAGTGGATGCAGATACAGCGAGATATCCAAGGGGATGTGGTAGCAGCAATTTTAGCGTCGATGGGGGTGTCAAATACAATAGGGATGCTCTTAAGGACTGCCTTTATTCTTTTTAAGTTTGTTTAGCTTTTGCTCTTTTGTACAGATAAAATTTATAAAAAGAGTTCAGCAGGGGATTCCCCTCCTGTTTTGCTAAAAAAAATACAATACGGATGCACATATATGCGTCCCTATCATGTCCACGAAAGAGTCTTACTAAGCTGGATGCTACTGACCGTATGTATTGTTTTTGAAAGACTCTAGGAAAATTCCTTGCTTTCCCTCCCCTTCCATTTTCTCATGAGTCACCACCGTCGCATCCCACTCCCATTTATTTTCAACAAAGTTCGTCTTTTCCTCCATTCTATTCTATCTTCTCGGTTTCTGACTTGTTCCGGGTCTGTGCGTCTGATTCCATTTTGACCCATGGCGGCGGCGGCGGTACATGAGCCGGAGGTGATCCGCGACAAGGCGGCGATGCGCACGTGGTCGCGCCGCCGCCGCGCGGAGGGAAAGGCCGTCGCGTTAGTCCCCACCATGGGCTTCCTCCACGAGGGCCACCTGTCGCTCGTCTCCGCGGCCGTGGCGGCCTCCGCCGGCCCCGTCGCCGTCGTCGTCTCCATCTACGTCAACCCCAGCCAGTTCGCCCCCACCGAGGACCTCGCAACGTACCCCTCCGACTTCGCCGGCGACCTCCGCAAGCTGGCCGCCACCGGGGTCGTCGCCGCAGTCTTCTGTCCCCCGGACCTCTACGTCCGGGGAAGCGCTGACGGCCCCTCCGCCGCTGGCGTGTCCGGCGGCGTGGTGTCGTGCCTGGAGGACGCCGGTGGGCATGCGCACGAGACGTGGGTTCGGGTGGAGCGGCTGGAGAAGGGGCTGTGCGGGAGCAGCAGGCCCGTCTTCTTCCGCGGAGTGGCCACCGTGGTCGCCAAGCTGTTCAACGTCGTCGAGCCGGACGTCGCTGTATTCGGGAAAAAGGATTATCAGCAGTGGCGCATCATCTGCCGGATGGTAACAACTTTGACATCGACACAGACATAATTTCTTCAGTTTAGGATCTGCAGAGAAAGACAGCCATGGCAAATTGTAACTTTTGCTTCACCAGCCCCCCTAAAAGAAAACAAAAAATTGGCACTGGGTGTCTCTTTAGAAGCCAACTTTGCTTGTTTTCTGTTTTCATGTTCACTCCAACTCTAGCCCCATGTAATGTGTCTTAGCTATTTATCTCAGATCAAGTTTATTTGATTTCTGTTTCTGATACAAGCTCTTGCTGTTTTCAGGTTCGCGACCTCGATTTTGCTATACAGGTAGTTGGTTCGGAAATAGTGCGTGAAGCTGATGGTCTTGCCATGAGCTCTCGCAATGTAATTCTGTCACACGAGGATAGGGAGAAGGTCTGTCTTTTACTGGAAGTTGCAATTTGTTTTTTGTAATGTACCTTTTTTTTTTACTATATGGTACAACAATCACCAAAAAAAGAGAGAAGTGAGGTTTAAGTATTTTGTAGAAAAAAAAAACTTATTGTCCAGTTTCTTCAGTATTTAATTTAATCAGGTTGGATTCATGCAGCAACTTTCCTGCAGTAGCCATGGTTGTAAACTATACTCTGTTAAGTTAAGACGACTAGTAAATTGCCATTACCGTTTTGGTTCTGCTTCGCTATCCTTGTGCAGACCCAAAAGCTATTGTCAGTGATAGAACTAGATAATAAGGGAAGAATGGGAGTTAATCTGCAAATGCAAATATGATGATTTTAGGCTATAATGTGATAGTCGACTGCATGTAAAATTTGTAGAAGAAACCATAATTTTCATACTGTTACTCATTATGCTGATTTTCACATGTACTAGATTACCCTTCCCTGTGGTGTTGCTTCCATGCTATAGATCAGAAGATAATGGTAGCTTTGTAGTTTCATTGTTACAACTTGACAATTTGATATGTTTGTTAATAAAGTTTTGCTGCATTTGGATTACCTTCGGAGGTAACTTTTGTAAACATCTTTGTTCCTTCTCACAATAAACCTAGCTGTTAACGGTGGTCATTCCTTTGTTAGGCGTTATCAATAAGTAGATCACTGGTGGATGCTAGAACCGCTGCCCTCAATGGAAGCAATCATAGCCAACAAATAAAAGATCAAATAGTGCAGACACTTACTGAAGCTGGTGGTCAGGTTGACTATGTTGAGGTAATGTTCTACACTTTCTACTGTGCCTCCGTGCTGCTCCTGAACAATACTACTGTTCATAGGTCTTCTGTTAGTTTTTTGAAAATAAAGGCAGGAGCTCTGCCGCTCAATTAAGAAGGAAATAGAGTTTTATGTACAATGGCACCTACGGTGCCCAAAAGCACCGGTCATAGGGCCAAAACACAAAGGCCACAGATCACGCACTTGTTGTTTTACCCCGCAATACACACGGCCCTACGCCTCTGAATAATATCCTCCTTTGCTAGATAGGCGACCTGATCTGCCGTTTTGTGTTCATTTTCGAAAATCGAAATAGGTCTTCTATTAGTGGTTGAGTTTTTTATTATCTCACTCATCATGGTTTTTCTTCTTACTGTTTTCTTTTAGTACAATATAGTGCTGCTGGACTCCCCCTGGGGAGGGAAACTGCTGAAATCTGCATGACATGTTGCAAATTTATTGCCTCTGATAGTAGAATTTAGTACAACTAAACCATCTTTTTTTTGTTATGAGAACCCAGTGCTTAATTACCTGATATGATGGCTACTACTTGTTTTGATTAGGTTATTTTGTTAAAGCATATATAGAACCATCTCTGGCAACATGTTATAATCAAGTGATTCCATATTTATTGATTCAAATCAAAACCGACCTTTATTTGGTGTCAATGCAGATTGTGGAGCAAGAAAGCTTGGTGCCTGTGGAGAGGATGGACCGCCCTTGTGTAATTTGTGTCGCGGCATGGTTCGGAAAGGTCAGGCTAATTGACAATATCGAAATCCAGTCGACGTCCTCTGATAGATAACTCTGTTGTTTGTCTATCTGCTGAGCCTTGATGAATGGAGATGTAGACACGGCTTCTTGTCGTGTAACGAGTTATACCGACACGCTTTCTTGTCACAAATACCTTATGCCTGAATGGCTAGAGTTCTCTGAATAACAAATACTGAGGCTATGTTTGTGCACTGCTTGCTCTTGGACGCTGTAATGCATATGCTCATCTAGACTTTTACAACAGACTAGTGTATATTAGCCGGTGAACATTTTGGTCTTCTCAGCAAGCAAGCTCTTACAACACGTCCCGTGAACGGATTTCTGTTGGAAATGATGGAAGAGGTCCTGCCCCAGCGGAACCGTTGAGTGACTAGTCATTTGCGCGCGCCCATGCGCGCAAGTCACTGGCCGTGCTTGTATCTAGGTAATGGAGAATTCGCAATGGAAAAGCACCGATAGTGAACGCAATAGGCATTTGCCTGTACCGTTCAGCTATCAGGTAGTCCGCGATGCATTCTAAAACAACTGCGATCACGTGCGATATGTCGAAACAGCACATATATATTTTACGCGAGACATAAAGAGTGTTCAAATCGTACTTAGTCTTACACGAGGCAGGCCTACACTAACACGTTAGATGTCTAAGCAGTACATATATTTTACATAGAACAGTCTTAGAACAGAAGATAAAGGAGGCATACACTGCGAGATGTCACAACATAGCATACTGCATACAGCAAAAGTCATAGTAGCAGATGATAAGAAGTAGCCCCTAAGGAAATTGGCATATGCTTGAGAGGCTGCACTGATCTCCAGTGCCATAGGAGCACAATGCTTAGCACATGTCATAGGAGCACAGGGTTAGCTATAATATTTAAGGGAAGTAGCTACTGCTCTTGAGCTTCTCCTGATCTTGGTTATGAAATGTCACTGTATTGAAGCCTTGGGTTCTAGCTGAATATCACCTCTACGCTGCTGCTCATAAGCTTCTTTAAGGATCTTCCTACCCACGTCAAATTCTTCCGCTGGTATACAAAAGTGAGAAAAAATGTCCATTGAAGTAAACTGGTAGCGAGAATGGTAAATGACATATAAGATGATTGTTTGCTCTGTCTATAAAAAAAAGATGACCATCTGTTCATTACCTATGCTACCACCGAAGCATAGTTTTTTTTTATGTCTGTATGTAGGTCTGTTGAATCAGAGTGACTGCAAAGGTGAACCTTAATGAAACTATTTTTGTAATATCTCGTGAAAATGTGCGAGTAGCTGTGGCTGCAACCTGTTTTCTGTTGACTGTAATTTTCCTGACCTTCAAACTCTAATCTGTAAATAGTATATCAACAATAACATATTAGTAATATAGAGGTTACATCTTATTTTGTGTTATTTTCTAACTTGCATAGAGAGTCTAGGTAAGTTATTTTTAGGATGTCATACATAGTGCATCTGCTTAAAATGGTCGAGACCCTGAAACAAGAATGATTAAAATACCCCAGCTAGAAGCAGTGTTTCCACTCTATTCTTGGCTTGATATGCTCCTATTAATATCAGTAATTGGATGCCTGATTCTAGGATTTTTCAAAAGCAGTGAAATGACAATTAAATTACTTGGGTAAGTCTTTGCCAGGCTCCAAACAATAACAACATTTAGTTTAGCTTCAACCTCAATATACACCTGGCAAACAGACGTTTACAAAAATAGAAAGCAAATCAATTTATGGGGCACGTTCATAGGACAACACTAAAACGCTAGCGAAACCTATAGAAAGACAGGTCACTGGTGCTTAATTGCTCTCAAGCTTCAACCTCGCGGAATATAATAGGACATACTCAAAGCATCAGATCATTCAGTGTCAAAAACTACAGAGTTGAACATATAATCAGAAATATATTTTATAGACTGGCTATCCAATTGCTTCCTATGCGATAATAACCGTATGACCAGACTGTAATTAACAACAAAAAAGAGCTGGCAGGAAACATTGTTCGTGCTTTCAGTTCTAGACCTTCTTGAACATCAGGCAACATTTAACCCAATTACCCAATATTGTTAATAAAATATTCATTTTATTGGCATACATTTAACCCAACATGCTTTATATGCAACACATTGGTTGGTTGTGACAAGAAAAAAAATATGGACACGGTAAGGTAGCTATCAGTTCAGAGCATATAGAGAAGAAAGGCTGGGACTTAAATAGTTTATAATAAAATCTAATTTTAGAGAATGCGTAAAGTAATCAGGCGTTGGACCTGAACACTTATGTTATTGTTGATATACTATTTACAGATTAGGACCAATCATTTATGACTTTCATGGACCAATCATACATTTACCAATAGACCACGGCAGCTCTTGCTCCGGGTACCATTCCTTCCCCTCTTGCTTTTTATCTGTCCAACAATTATTCCATGAAGAAATTAAAAAAAGTGTGTGAATGAAACCTAGATTCAAGGAGCAATCTGATAGAATATATGATGGGAGAAACCAAACTGTGATTATTGTAGGATGAGAGCACATTAGGTACTGAAATTATTGTAGTGGTTTGCGCGAGCCCATGCGTGCCGAACAGAAAGCCGGATTTCTAAACCATGCAAGACGTTCAAATACTACATATATATTACATGAAACATACATAAGCCAGATTTCTAAACCGATATGCAAGGTGTCTAAATAGTATATATATCTTGAGATAGTCCTAGGAAAGAAAGCCAAGGAGGCATAAGGTCAATTAACCAGAATTTGCCACAAAAACAGAGTAAGGAACATAAGGTCAGTCCTAAAAGTAGAATCTCTAGACTGAATGCCGAGATACTTTGTAAAGGAATACGTACCTAAGGAGTTAATCATCCCTCCGAACAAGGTACCATGAGCCCATGGCTCCTTCCATTTCTGCAATTGAAATGGTCGTATCAATTAGTGCTGAAAGTTAAAATATGCATCTCAAAAACAAAGTTTACAGGTGGTATGTTCTTATCAGCACAACCCAACATGGCAACAGTTAACCATATAAATCTAAACTGAAAGTGGGTGTCTTGAATTAACCAACACATTTTTTAGCCTGGTAAAAGAACTAAAAGTCAGCTATGAATATTTATGTTAAGAGTGAGCCGTATACATGCTAGGAATCCAAAGTGCATGGCCTCTACATGAACATCTTTTCCAGCAGAGTAAAATGGAAAAAGTAGATAAATAAACATCTTTTCCAAAGTGCAAACACCAATGCTGTTGATCCCTTTTCTAACCAATCAATTTCTTTAGCCATCAGAACTGACGAGGTGGTCATGAATATACATGGGCGCGAAGCATCTAGAGGACATTCACATCAAGATGATTCGGACCTGTAAAGACCAATAATTGTAAGCAATCTGATAGAAAACACACATGACCAGACACCACATGGCAAATCTAAACGAACAAGACACACGAAACAACTGAAAGCAAAAGGATGTACGGGTCATCTCTGAACTCTGATTCTACTGGACTGTACGAATCGATTTTTGGAAAGAACCCCCTTCTCTTCCTTGACCTCGATGCATCACAGTACACCGATGAATAAGCATCAGCAATCAACAAAGGAAAACAGGAAAGCCCAAAATCCTCATGAACACAGAAGCTAAGACAAGCATAGAGGAAACATGCTCCATCCGTCTCTGCATTTTGGATCGGGCATGGCCCCTCCACTCTCCAACCGCGGCAGCACAGAAATCGAAATGAAGAAAAAGAAACGAAAGCACACAGGAGTACATACGACAGCACGAACAGATGCATCGAGAAAGAAAATGTGGTCCGACCTCGCTGGAACCCCGCACGCTGGATCCAGGTGGTGTTGCTGGGAGGGGGCCGGCCGGCTGGGTCGCCGCTGCACCCGCCCGCGCCCTCGGCCGGGTCACCTCCTTCCACTCCCGTCGCTCCATCGGTCGCCCCATCCGGGTCTGCCGCCGGAGACCCACCGCCACGTTCGCCCCTACACCTTCCTCCTCGGTCGGGCACACGCGGACTGCAGGGCGGAGGTTGGGGATCTGGCCTGGGAGCAGACGAAGTACGAGCCTGAGAAAGGACTGGGAGATCTCAGCATCACCGGAGCTAAAAAGAATAAGAGCGAGAGAGAGAGGAGAGATGGTAGTCTACCTTGCCGTCGACGCTAGATCCACCGCTGCCTGTTCCAGGGTTGCCGCGTCGGGCCGCTTGTGACCGGGGCCCGTCCGCGCCGTTGCGCCGCCACGTCGAGGGCCGCTCAGGCCTCCGCGCGGGGTTCCGCCTGCGCTGAGGCCGCCATACCGGGGCCGCTACGCCGCCACGCCGGCACGCTTGCTCGCACCCTCACTCGTACTACTGCGAGAGAGAGGAGGAGCGGTGGAGGCACATGAGAGAGAGGGAGGAGCGGTGAGCAGAGTGGAGAGAGGGGGAAAGCGTGGCGGACAGGGCTGATATTTTCTTTTCCCGCGCGCCCGCGCCACGGGCGTTGAGAAGCGCGCGTCGTGCAGAAGCGTCCCCGGCCAATGGCCGCTCAACAACGGAAAGCGCTCCCTGACGGGTGACCTGGCGCTGGCCATTTCGGGCTCGACAACACACTAGCATAGTGGGGCCCGCCGGTTTCAGGCCAGCGATGGCCAATGCAAGAGGGAGGAGGTCAGTCGAACGGGCCCGCTTGGCCATACCATCGCCGCCCCCTGGTCAACGAAAGCACCACCGATCATCCGGCATCCAACGGCCGGCAGTCGATTCATCGAGGCCGCGCCGGCTCCTGCCGTTCTCTTGTTTTTCAATGTTTTTGATGAGGCTAAGGAAAGGAAACTATTGATGAATCAATAGAATCAGAAAATGGGCCCCTGGCACATTTTGAGGTAGTTGCTTTATTTGAAATTTAGCCTGCCTTTTTCTTCCGGTGATAAAATTCTGACTGTTTCATTTCACATGCAAATGGTTGCTGCAAACTACTGATGGAATTTTGTGGTGGACCCAAATACTACTAGCATTGAATCTGATCATGTTTTCTCTCATCGGATCATTGCTTTCAGATTCGCTCTGTTAAACACACCAAATCGAAAGCTCTGATGTGTTGTCTACAAAACTTGGACGCTTGGCCTCTTCAGACTGCAGAGTTGAGTTGGGTCAGTGCAGTGCAGTGCAGTGCAGGCCTCCCGGTCCTCCACAGAGCTCCAGGTGCAGAGCAGGGCACCTCCCTCCACAGAAAGGCTGCGGGCTGGTACTGTAGGGCCTTGGCCTGCTAGCAAAGCCCGCAGCAAAATGGATGCCTACTCAGCTCCGCCTCCGCCCCGTGCTTGCGTTGAGCCGCGCTCCTCTCCCCGTCCAATTCAATTCCTCCGCCGGTGGCCGGCCTCCCGAGCTGGAGCTGGGTGGCCAAGCACTATGGAGGTGCAAGCCCTGGTGCCGCATCGTCTGCGGCCCCAGCTTCCGCCGCCGATTCATGGAATTCCACCGCGTAGCTCCACTGCTCGGCTTCCTCTGCAACACCTCCAACTCCAACGCCCGATTCGTCCCCACCTCCTCCTTCCGCCCGCCAAACGCCGACGACCTGATCGCGCTCCATGACTGCGAGGGGGTGGAGGAGGAGGAGATGCTCTGGGATTGGGACTGCGTCGCGCTCGACACCCGCCACGGCCTCGTCCTCCTCTACTTCGTCGTGGGTGAGGACCAGGACGACCTCCTCGTCGTCTGGAACCAGAGCCAGAGCCAGCGCTGGTGCTTGCGCGTCTACTCATCGGAGGATGCCTCTTGGAGCGAGCAGACTCTGCTCCCCGAGTGCATTGTAGAAACCTGACCTCTTCTTCGGTGAGATCCATTCACAGAACAAGAACTTGACCATAGATGTCAAAGGGAACTCAGAGTTAAATGTATTTTTTTTTTTTGTACATTTTCCAGACAAGGTTCAACTCATCTGATCCATTTGCTGCTGCTTGCATACTATTGAATCAATGAATGGAATGTTTTTGTTATGGCATCTGCTGCTGCAAATACCTTTATAACCAAATTTAGGCATTAATCATCTGCCACCTGCACAACACATGCACAATTGCACATTGTGCATTGTTATGCAGTAAATCAAACAAATGAACACCGTGACCATATGAGAAGGCTAATACAGAAGAAGGCGTGTAGGGTTTTGTTTGTTTTTTTCGGCTTGCTGGGTTTCTTTCTAAATCCAGCAGGTCTTGTACTCCTCTATCTTAATGAAATGACACGCAGAACTCCTGCATAATTTGAGAAAAAATATTATAAATTCTGAGATACATGAAGTAATTATTTATGTTGTAAACTCAATTTCTTTGTTTTGATATACCTGGGAAATTTTGTGATATTCACTTGTAAAGTTACAACTCATCAATGTAACCACCACACATCTGTATTACACTACTAGGTATTGGCCAGCGTGTTGCTATGGGCCATAAATTTGTACTAAAATTGTCCGAGCCCGTGAAAATTAGTTTTTTAAAAAATTGCACTGCCAATTGCAAACTGTGTATAACTTTTGTAATACAAAACCTAATTATTTTTTTTTTCTTCTGTCCCATTGCCAAAATAAAACATCGTAAACTGGCAACAATAGTCTGAAATGGGTCAAGGCAAAATAAATAGAATATGTACCAGTTTCTCTAGATCTCTAGTTCTCAACTGCCCATTGATGCTTGATCCAAGCACTCTCTGAAGCCTGGCAATAACAAAACTGTCAGAACACTAAGGCTGCATCAAGTGTATCTTTTCTTGCAGATAAAGAATTCCTGGGAATGCTCCATCTGTCCATTGGATCCATAATTGCTCAGTTCTTCACTATCTTCTCCTTCCCACTGTCTTTGTGCAGCAAAATTGCTACGCAGCAGTAGCACCAGTTACAATACCTGAGAAATCTAGCAAAAATAGCAATGTCCTTAGAACAGAAATGAAACAGATATGGCAGGTCAACATAAAACAATAACTTATCAGAATGGAGGCTTGAGCACAATAGTTCCGGCATATCTTCGCTAGCTGTTAATTGCTAAGCTATTTAATTTACACATACGGCTGACATTAAGACCAAGCAGAATCCCATGTAACTCTCCTTGTCCCACTCAGAAAAGACATTTCTTGGTTGTCCCAGGCTGGGTAAGTAGAGATCGAGTGGGTTTGGATGATGCTGTAGCTTTCTTTAGCACGCAGTTATCTGCTTGTGTCTGGAGTTACAGAGTCGTTGGTCAGTTGATTTGATTCATTACAACATGAGTTAATGGCAACAAAGTCAAACATCACATAACCAAAAGACCTACTCGATCCGATTTCTTCCTTGCTTTCTATCCTTTACTGCACGTGAGTAGAATGTTGACAGCTGCTACCATCGAGCCGCATTTTTGTTTTTAGCCCTTTTTTTTTAAAGATTTTCACAAATACGCCAATGGCGGTATCCTTTCAAAAAAATAGACTCTGACCTCGGCGCCATGACAATTGGCGCCGAGCTTACACATCTCGGCGCGCCGAGGTCCAGGGTCATTTTTTGCATGTCGTTGGCGTGGCTACCTGCGTGGCGAGCTCGGCGCCAATTACTACGGCACCGCGCTATGGAAATTGCCAAATTTGAATTTTTACCATGACTTGGATATTGAGAAATGTGGCTAACTCTAGAGTTTTTACAGTGACTTGTTATATGATCACTTAAAATAGTCTAGGAATACTTAAGATAAAAATGCTCTAGGGTTTATGCCCACGAACTAGCCTAAAAATGCTTCTAAGTGTTGGATCAATAGTTAACTCCTTTTTTCATGATGCTGTTTTGACCAGGGTAAAACTATAGTTTCTTTTCTAGATATGAGGTTTGACCTTTAATAGAAGTTGTTTGAGTTGAGTACAACAAACTTTGTTTTTGGACCTATACCTAAATCAGTCTTTAACATGGCCGCATAGTGACCACAAGTTTGAATACAGTGCTATTTTGACCCCTCCAAATCTTTCTAATTCTCTTATCGCCGACAGTGAATTGATATGTTTGCGACATTTTATCTTCCAAATTTGTATAGCAACTCAATTTGATACCGTACTACGAGTTTGAATACTCTCTGAGGAGATGGCAACAAAACAAGTCTCGTCAAGTTTGGACTTAGCCACGGTAAAAAAAACAGACTTAGCCACGGTCATAAATTCTAGACTTAGCCATATTTCCACGTGCTTACAGGTCATGATGTGCTTCCAGGTGAGGTGTGTTGTGTCTATGCTTGCATGCCTGCACATGCATGTACAATTCGTTGCATGCACCGATGCATGTACATAGTACGTGCTACTACTCCGGTTAGCAATGTAACAAACGTATGGAGCCGTGCCCTGCATCGCCCGGCCGTGCTGTAGGAGCCGAGCTCTGCACTGTTATGGATTACATGAATGCTTTAGTGGTTTACTTTGCATTACTTCAACAAACACCTCGAAGGTGACTGGCTTCAGTCTCATAGATTTCAGAAGTTAACTTGAAATTGTTGAGTTACCTAGTCAACAAAGAGGTTCAAAGATCGAAAGATAATATAGCAGAGTTAATAGAGATTTTGTAAAGCCAATTTATCATTGGTAAATCAGCAAGTCCCCAGGGAGAGGAGAGCAAGTTGGGTACCGTATGGAAGGAGGCGCCATTTTTTCCCTTGACAAACTTGGTATTCATTTTCAGATTATTGGCAATTCCAAGCTCAAGATGGAGGTTGAAGTTTCTATTGACAAAAACATAGTATGTATCGCATATTCATGTGCTCCTTGCCTCCTTCCCTGTATGGCTATAGTTGCCAAACGCACCGCTAGGAGAATATCTTCTTGGGACAGTCATCATATATTTCTATTTCTATCCCTCTATCTCCTAATAAAACAAATGAAAAAACAGGAATTAGATGATTTGATCCCCAGCTGTGGGTCACAATTTCTTCTTAACATCCAGAGACGAACATCGCATGTCGTCTTCAATGCTGAAACGTCAATTGTCCAACGGTTCACGACTGGGATTTCTGGGCCTTGGATTGCTGACAGCATACCCTCTGGCCTCTGATGACAGCAGCAGCACTCACAGTTCACCGCTCCTACTCTCACCAGCTGAAAGTCATGTCCAGACAGACAGTTCACCAACAAACAGCTGCTAGTACTTGCCTGTCACTGACCGAGAGCGGTTGAACAAATGCAATCAACCACCTTTTGGGTTATCTGTTGTTTCACACACCAAGCCTGGTTGGTGCACCTGCAACCCAAAACCTGCGGCTGGACACAATGTTCCACAAGCCACCATATCATACTACTTGCTTTTGGCATTCACAGCATCCAAACTGATTAAATAAATCATGAAAGATTATGAAATCAATGAACGATTCTGGGCTGTACTACAGCGCAAATGCGCACAGCATAACATGAACCAGAAGCCAACACTCCGTGACAGTGCAAAAAGCAGCAGCATTAAGGCAAATGCAAAGGAGGTTCAAGGTACAACAGAGTACAAAATACACACCCGGAGCACCGGCATCAACATCACCGGCCCTTACTTACGGCCGCATGCATCTTAACCATTACACACAGTATACAGACAGGCCCCCATCTTTTGGGGACCCATTATGCCCAGGTATACCCACTCTACTAAGACGTGTAGATAGATAGCAAAACATACACACTCCAACTCTCGGTCGGTCCAAGATTGGTTTGGTTCTTGACGACGACAGACACAGCGCAGTACACTGACAGGCTCACAGCTTGTTTGAGGGGGCCTTCCAAGTACCAAGTCCGTCCTTCCATCCAGGGTAGGGAAAACAAAACCAGTAGCACCTTGCGCTTAAATAAACAACATTGCCAACGACCATCCACAAAACATACAAGGATGATTGATATTTACTAGAAGCTCACAAGGCAACCACCTCCCCAACAGCTCAGATGCCTTCCTTCTCGCATAGGTCTAGCAGCGACAAGGTCTGCAAATTTAAATTTCATGAGAATGATTGACATGACAACTAGACAACAACATTATGAGATGAAGCATAATGAAAATAAAATAGTCTTGGCCCAAATCTAAAAGTAAATTCCATGCCCATAAGTTCTATAATACCAGCATGTCAATTGCAACGGTATTGACATGCTTCTTTGAAGGAGGGTTAGCTGAAAACATCATCCATTTTATGTTCAATATCAGACAAACAATGCAAATGACATATGCATGGAATTGCACAGGAGACATCGAGAAAGTCACAATTATGCTTTTAAACAAGAGAATATTGTGGTTGGTGCAGAACCCGTGCATAGCAACGTAATAAAGTTTCATTATACAAGGGAGCTTTCATTGTATATTCATGTGCACAGCAGACTGGATATGCTATATACCTCCGCGATGGAGAGCTCAAGGCGAAACTTTGGGCCATCATAATGGTGCAAAACTGGCCTGAAGGAATCCTCTTCCAACGGCTTGCAAAGCTCCCTGATGCGGATCCTCACCTAACAAGATGAATGTGTCAGCAAAAAAAAATCAAAAGGAAATGAGAAATGAACATAATGACAAATGTTATCAGTACCTGCGCTGGGAATCTAGATTCACCTTTACACTTCTTATCCTCCCATGCAGTGGGATCGATATTAGACCCACCGAAACTGGCAGCCTAAGCAAATTCGTTTGAAAAAACAAAAGATAAAAGTTTCTTAGATTTATACTGAAGTGCGATTGGAATTTAAAACTTCAATATAAAAATACAAATGTGTGGAAGCAAAGTAAGACTAAGACATTTTATTTACCGAAACCAACTAAATGATGAATCAGTGATCTAACAGAAATGGGTAGCAACAAACAATATAGATCTAGACATATACAGAGCACACCTACACCGAACTACAAAATAATGTCAACAATTTTTTACCAGTACACCAACAGTGCGCAAAACAATACAAGGGATTGAATACAAGCTAAAACCTGACCATTAAAAGACTGCAAGTCATCCACCTAAAATGTAATCAAATCATGCCTCTTCGATGCATTTGCTGTAGTAGCTGGATGTTTCTTTTTAAATATCAACAAACCATTGGTAAGAAGTTACATATAACTATACAAGAACACAAGGGAACGAAAGATCAAGTCAAGCTTAAAATAGTCTATCTAGAATGGTAATAATGGACACAATTTTTTAGCTCAAAGTATCTTATATATGACAAAAAGACAACTGTTTAACAACTTCAGAGAGGCTTTGCAGGAATCAGGAGATCAGAAAATCACACACCTCAAATACCCCATGAAGCTGGTGAGTTGTGTAGTTATAGAGGAAAAGAGGCAGCCCAGGAGTAATTGCTCGGACTGAATCACGATATCTTGCTGGCAATCCTGCAGAAGAGCAACAGATCTTAAGATACCATTATCAAATTAGTATATACACTGGTATCAAAATCTATTTTCCAGAACAGTTATTATTTGATTTCTCAAGAGATACAATAACATACAACACATACCAAAAAGCTGCCTCTTGAGATCCTCCTGCATGGTATCGTTGTTGCAGACAAAGATGTATCCACCAAGGACTTCATTCCTCGGTAGCATCTCACTCGTTGGCAATGTCTTGAAGCGCTTGTCAACCGCAGAATTGCCGTTGGCACTCCCATTGCTGTTGCCTCCATTATTGTTGCTGCCACCATTGATTTTCCCATTGGCGTCTTTCCCGTTAGGGCTATTGGAGTACTTGTTCACCCCAACATTCATCTTGAACGCATTGACATTGACATTGGCATTGCTCCCCTTGGGGTACATTGGGTTCATGTTATAGGGCGTGTTGCGGAAGGGGAGCTTCATGGCGGTGGCGACCTCGTTCATCTTGAGATCGTTCATCTTGAGATCTAGGTTCATGAGGCCGAGGTTGATGTGGTCCATCATGCTGTCGTCATGATGCTGGTAGGACGTCTTGTCCCACTGCTTGGCGTCAGGGACGGTGTTCATCCTCGCGTAGTCGAGGTCGTTCATCCTCTCGCCCTTGGACCTGGTGATCTCCGCAAGCTTGGACGTCATGAGAGACCACTGGCGGTCCTCCACCACCTTTGGCTGCCCACGGAGCTCGTCCCCCAGATGCCACAGGCTGTCCATGGCTCGTTCAATCTAGGTACCTGTTGCAAGAGAAAGAAAGTATCAAGATCAACACATGCACACAGAGGAGGTCAGTGAAGAGAAGCCCCCTAGAAACAAGATCCTATACTGCAGTGGATGGATCGTAGTAAAAAAAATGACGCTCTTTTCGCATCTAGAGAACAGATCGCCCATCCGAGCCGGAACCAGGGGCGGACCCAGTGAAGGACATGGGCGTACAGATGCACACCCGATGATTTTTGCGAGGCAATCGAAGACAGTAGGCGTAATACATGTAATTAGGTCAGATCCGAATACAGATGGTTAGTTAGGGTTTGGGTGCTCCGTTTCGCGCAGCAGGAAGGCGAGACGAGGACCAAGACCAAAGGGGTGGGCGTACCTGGTGGTGCTCGTCGCCGGCGAATGGCCCGGAGATGACCTGGGCACCTGGCGTACGGCGGCAGCGACGGCGGCCCAGTCGTCGCCACCCGCGAGACGAGGGTGAGAGAGGGCGGAGGCCGGGAGTAATGGAAGGAGGAGACAAGGCAGGCAGGTGTGTTTAAATGGGGGACCTGCAGGCTGGAGAGACCGAGAAATTTCGAGATTCGATGACGTCGAATTCATGTGTATTTTTAATTTTTATTTGAAATTGTCTTTTATAAAATTTGACACCTACAGCTACAGCATCTCTAACGGTTCACTATCCTCGTTTCGTTTAGAAAGTCATTTAAATAAAACTCATTCTCTGTCGGCCTGTTCGTTTGGTCGTAAACGATCCTAAATTTTTAGTCAGAACAGTATTTTTCTCTCACACCAAACCAGCCAGCAGTAATAATCCACAAATCGTATATGATCGTTTCAGCCCTAGCCGAACAGGTTGTTTGTATCTTCTCACCTTCAACAGATTATTTATATCTTAGGGCTCGCTAGAGAAGAATATAAAGACCGGTGGGACCGGTCAACTTTGCTATTTTTCCATTAGGACCCTCCGTGACCTAGCAAATCTACTATGTAATTAAAGGGTAAATGTCTTCTAAATCAAAGGACATGTTTGGATGAGACCCTAAAATTCGGATTTTGGATAAAAATAATCTATGTTGTTCTGATTCTATGTCTATGTGTTAAAGTTCTCTAGAATCTTAGCGTGTTTGGATGTAATCCTAGGATTTTAAGATTTTTTTTCTATCCAGATTCTTAAAATCCCTATGAATCTAAACACTACCTAAATTCCAGCTTCGTCATTGTCCGCTCTCTATTTTTGGCTAGCGAGAAACCAGAAAATGGAGGATAATAATATTTGGAAACTTAATTGGAGAAGTTGTTGGAGGCTATTTTTTAATCAAAATCTCTACCCCTATCAATATGTGAGGATATAAGGAAGGCCTTAGAGTTTGCTCTTAATTAGTTGAGGATTCTTTCGATTCAGATTCTTTATTTATTTTTCTATTTTTCTTCTTCTGTTCTATATTTTCAAGCCAACCGGAAAGAAACGTGAATTGAGGATTAGATTTAGTTACACGCGAGAATTCAATGCCAAATATCAAGGCCTTTCCTTCCATTTCCAAGAAAAAAAAAGATGGGATTTTCTTTTTAGAACGGTAGGAAACTGAACCGAGCTACCCTAGAGATGGCAGGTTGGAATTGGAACTTGGAAATGGTGGGTTAGGAATGAAGACCACATGCGGCTTAGAGGAAACAATTTCATCTTTGGTGCATAGTTTTTCTTAAAAAAAAAGTTCATACTTCATGCTTATCCACGACTATGTATCTGTCTCTAACAACTTTTGTCCTTATAAATCACTCTTCATCCATGACACACATTACATTCCAACTCTTATGTGGACCGTGTCTAGACCTAGACAGGTCGCATGCTATTTTTTGGTATGAAATTAAAATGATTAAAATCGGTACATTAGGGTTAAGGTTGGGTCGCAAGCTCGTATTTAACAGTCCAGAGCTTGTCCAGTAAAGATCGCGTATCGAGTCGGCCTTGAAATGCCTAGGTGGTGTGGTTGTACCGTGACGATGTCAACTTCACTCAACAAGAGGATCGGAGCAATGCATCGGCATGCACGAAAATAGGCAAAAGATACATATTTATGGAAAGATGTGATAGATGGCTGAAAACAGATATACATATGGGTATATATCTTTTTGATAAAGATCATGGTATACACGTACATCTTGAATTGAACACTGCAGAGAGCATGTAGACCGATGGGTGTCACGGAGATCGAAGAACAAGTCGGTTGGTTACTTATCTAACTTCCATACCAAGGCGGTGTTTAGTTCACGAAATTTAGGAATTTGACTACGGTAGCACTTTTGTTTTTATTTGGTAATTAGTGTTCAATCATGGACTAATTAGGCTCAAAACGTTCGTCTCGTGATTTCCATCCAAACTGTGCAATTAGTTTTTTTTCGTCGTATCATAAAATTCGATATGATGGCTACTGTACCATTTTTTTGGAAACTTTTTTAAAACTAAACGCAGCCCAAATGGACTAAAACTAAAAGCTAGGGCTAGGAGTAGCTCACACACGCTGTGTGTTTATGCTTGGCATGTGGGTGTTGCTCGGATCGCATGCGTGGTGCTTGGGAGGCAGGAGACAGCCCGCAGCTAGCGACCGGCCAGCTTGCCTTTGCGTTGCGCCAAACCCCAAACGGCCGCGCACGTATATACATTGTTCACCTGTCAGGAAATACTGACAAACACGCACATGATGAACTTGTTCGCTAGTGCTTGCCTCCGCCTGCTTCGTGTTCCTGATTTGAATTTCGAATCAGATTGTCGTCGTTGGTTCCATACTTCCATTGGCAGATTGTTGTTGTCTTGTTGTTGAGTAGCTAGATGGATGATTAACGAATAAAATCAATGGGAATATCCGTGTGAAACGAAGTGTGTAGAGATATTCTCATGACAGAATAACCCATGACGATCAATTAACAAGATCAACCAATCAAAGTATACGTGTGTCAAGTATGCAATCCATGATCATAAACCCAACGAAAGGTTTCTTTCAAAAAAAAAAGAAAATAGAAATTCCAGCAAAGACAAAGCTTTGGACATGTTTGGTACAACTTAGGAAGCATTGGACTTGGTTGGTACAGCTATCTCTATTAGCCTTTTCTGCCCTCGTTTCTCCCTACGACACCCATTTGTACTGAAATACAGAAGCTGACTGAGTTAGGTCACCTTATCCTAATTGTATTTTTCCTTTATTTGTATAGTTCCTCATAAGCGGTTCCCAGAAAAGATGCTACCAAAAGCCCTTTGCCTGCCGGTTCAAGCGCCACACAAAACTGGCCAACAGGCGCAGGACCAATGCACTCCGAGGGCATGAAAGAAGCTTTAGATCATGTTTGGTTCTCAAGGCCCAGCTAGGAATAGAAGAAAACAATGAGTTTGGTTATGTTGCCTTGCTACCTTGATTTCTATGCAAACCAATTTTTCTTGCTCAAGTGAGCTAACCAAAATGGCTCTCCTCAAATAGGCTATTAGGCTTGCTTGGCTGAGCAAGGTCAAGCAAGGCTAGCTCCACATCCAAACATGTCTTTAGATGATTGCTCTTTGCCTTTCTATTTAGGGTCCGAGTTTGGTATGTCTCACGTACCAGCTCTGCATGTGGCTTTGGCACCAGAGCGGGTGAAGCCGCACCAAACGAGCACGCACGAAGGGGCGCTTCCGCTTTCCGATGTGCGGAGCCAGAGCCACTTTGGCACCGGGTGTCGTTGCTCCAAAAACTGGCTTGGCTCGTAGGGCTCTGGCTCCGCCCGTGGAGCACCCTTAGAGGAGCGTTGCGAAACACGTCCTTATACAAGAACATTAGAATTTTTTTATCTTCTCACTTGGTCGTGCAATAGAATATGTGCTATATATAACATCAAATTAGTTTTTTTATAACAAAATTTTCATTAATTTAACAACATCGAGCCTAAACGGCTGCCAGTTTACATGGATGAGTGCTTCCCTGATGGCCACTGGTAGAGTTGTGCAGAGTTATTAGTTCTTAGCACCTAGTGTGGATTAATGTCGAATAATGCATGTTATTTTAGTTCATTTCTCTCCAAATTAATTATTTGGTACGTTTCATGTGAGTACTACTGAAATAAACCCTTTCATCTCCCTTCCTCTCCTAATATTTCCTTAGGCCTCGTTTAGATTGCGAAAAAATTTCAACCCGATGAATAGTACCACTTTCGTCTTATTTGACAAATATTGTCCAATCGTGGACCAACTAGGCTCAAAAGATTCATCTCGTGATTTCCAACTAAACTGTGTAATTAGTTATTTTTTTTATCTACATTTAATACTCCATGCAAACGGCTAAAAATTGATGTGATGGAGAGAGAGTGAAAAAACTTGAAATTTGGGTGGCATCTAAACAAGGCCTTAATCTGTGTATTCCCTTTTCAGTACACTGGATTGGATTATAGGACGAACCTGCAAGTTGCATGCATGCATGAGCTTAAAGGCAAATAATAATCAATCAAGTGCAGCTGTGTAAGTAGGTCACATGGATTGACCATGTGCACCCAGCTTCGATGTACGTGCCTACGCGCTTTGTTTATCTTCTCTTGGATCAATCTCAAAGAAGAAAATTAAGAATTGTTTTGGGAAATTAAAAAAAAATTATATAAAAAAAGAAAAGCTTCAACGGGTGCATGCTCTCGAGTCGATCACATGAGAGAAGTGATCGAGGCTAATCAAATCTCCATTTGATTTTACTTTCATTTCATTTCGTGGGCGGTGGCAGCAAGATGCATGTGAAGAATATAATTATTTCTTTTGCCTGCGACCTGCGATTGAATGGCCAGCACTGCCCTGCTGCAATGCAAGGACACAAGAGGAATCCGATGTACAATATTCTTATTTGTACGTACGAATGGTACATACAGTATTTGGTTTCCTGGTCATTTGAATTTGAACTGAAAACGCAGCATTCAACAGAAACATGCATGTGGCTCATCACCCCCTAGACAAACGGCATATTCTGACTTCATTGCAACATTTCTACTCTAAATGTGCACGGCAACAATGCTCTGATTTGGTTTTATGCCTTCTCACACGAGTGAAGCCTGCCGAAGTTGGAGGTGATGCTGCACTCTCAACTCTGAACGGAATGAGGGATGTACATCCTGGAAACGATCCAGGTGACCAGATACAGCCGTGTCTGCATCTCGAGAAGCCTATCCAGTCCAGATATCTGCAAAACAAGGTGCCCCATCGGCCATCACAAATAACCCCAAGTGAAGCCAGTCTCAGGGTATGCATTGCCTGCTTTCTGATAGAGTTAGGATCTCTAGGCATAAATCTAACATGTCTACTTGCACTTTGAGTAAACTGTGAGTCCTAGAAGTATCTGGTAGTACTGGATTAGAGATAGAATGAGAGAGAGAGAGGGGTGAAGGGATGCAAACCATCGGCCGTCTTAGATGAAGATGGGCTCGCCATCGCAGTGCTTAGAAATAACTCGGTGGCGGTGCTGAGTCGAAGGGCGGCAGTGCAGTAGCGGCGTCGTCCAGGGGTCGGTGTAGAGGTCGCAGGGCAGCCCGGCGTCGTAGCAGCCCTTCGGTGTAAATGCAGAGGCGGTGGCGGTGCTTCCCGTCGCTGGCAGCGCCCCCTCTGTGATCGGTTAGGGTTTAGGACTGTAGGTGGGGTGCTAGGCGGCTCAGGCGAACCTCGTGATTCGAGCGCCCGGCCCCCACCTCCTATTTATGGCACTGTGCGATGGGGCCCACCAACCATATTAAGGTTGGGCGCCCCCGATCAGGGCGCGGATCCAAGGACCCAATTAACCGTTGGGCCAATTGGTGGAGATCAACTAACATTCTCTCCCTTGATCTCACTTATAACTTAAACTTAACTTACTTACTTTCTCTTGTTCTCATTCCATTATAGATCAGTACATAGAGCGTGCTTCATCGTCACAGTCAGTTACCATTAGATTAAACAGCTACAATGCGCATCTCTGTTTTGAAACAGATTCTTAACTAAGCCCTTATTGTCCAGGAATCATAAGCTTTCCCTTAAACCCATGCCGGCTACATGTTCTCTGAACACACTGGGTGGTAAGCCTTTTGTAAGCGGATCCACGAGCATCTTTTCTGTTCTTATATGCTCAAGACTAATTATATGATTTCAGACTTTATCTTTCACAACATAATACTTTATGTCAATGTGTTTGACATCACCACTTGACTTATTATTGTGAGCATAACATACTACTGGATTATTATCGTAGTATAACTTAAGTGGTTTATGTATGTCGTCTACCATTTTCAACTAGGGCATGAATTTCTTTAGGCAATCCACCAGCCCTGTGGCCTCATAACATGCTACAAACTCGGCATACATTGTGGACGATGTAGTGACAGTTTGCTTTGAGCTTTTTCACGATATAGCTCCTCCTGCGAGAGTGAATATGTACCCTAACGTGGACTTTCTTTCATCTCCCGTATAATCAGAATCTGTGTACCCCTCTGTGTAGGGAATCAAATCTTTTGTACGTTAGCATGAGACCATTCGTACCTTACAGGTAACGCAAAACTTTCTTTACTAATTTTCAGTATTTTATTTCTGGATTACTCTGATATCTGCCAAGCAATCTGGTAACATATGCTAAGTTAGGGCGAGTACACACTTGAGCAACCGCTTTTATTTGATCGATCTCATATTGGTTCCTGAGACATTGAAATTCCCCATATCTGTCGCCCTTACTATGGGAGCAGGTGATGACTTATAATTTTGCATGTTGTATTTCTTTAGAACTTTTTCTAAGTATGTCTTTTGTGATAATCCTAAAACTCATTTTCTCTATCTCGGTGAATCTCTATTCCTAGGACGAACGAAGCTTCACCGAGATCCTTCATATCAAACTTTGAGGACAAGAACTTCTTTGTTTCTAGTAGTAGATTGACATCACTGCTAGCGAGCAAGATGCCATCCACATACAAGACTAGGAAAATGTATTTCCCATTCTTCAACTTTGCATAAACGCAATTGTTCTCTATATTTTTTTGAAACCCAAACTTTCTTATTATACTATGAAACTTTAAATATCACTGTTTTGAAGCTTGCTTTAATCCATAAATGGATTTCTTTAGGCGGCATCTCATGGGTTGTTTTCCTTCCACAACAAAATCTTTCTGTTGTGCCATGTAAACGTTTCCTCCAAATCACCGTTTAGGAACGCCGTCTTTATATCCATCTAATGTAATTCTAAGTCGTAGTGTGCTACAAGCGCTATTATGATTCTAAAAGAATTCTTACATGAGACTAGAGAAAATGTCTCATTGTAATTTATGCCTTCTCTTTGCGTGAAACCTTTCGCCAAAAGTCACGCTTTAAATCTTTCTATATTCCCTTTAGAGTCATGTTTAGTTTTGTAGACCCATTTACAGTCTACTGTCTTGGCTCCTTTAGGAATTGTTTCTAATTTTCAAACTCCATTAGTTTTCATTGATTTCATTTCATCTTATATGGCTTCAAGCCACTTGGATGAGTGAGCGCTTCTCATGGCTTCTTCAAATGAGGTGGGATCACCCTCCATTTGAAATTCCCTACATTCATAAACTTCATAATCATCAGGAATGGCTGATCTCCTAACTCTTTGAGACCTTCTAGGGGCGTCGTTAGATGACGCTTATTCTATATGAGGCTGTTGTTGCTCTTACTCATATGTGACAACGGGTTCTTGGAGATCCTAAAGGACAGGTTCCTCATACTCATTCATTATTGCCATAGGAGAACTAACAACAGGTGATGTTACTACACTGTCTTGCACTGTTGGTAGAACAATAGGTAGCGTGAAAAATGGTTCCTGAACCATAGAAGTGGGCACGTATACCCGCTTCTCTTCAAAACTAATTTCTCACGCTACCATGCTCCCCCTGATCATATCATCCTCCAAGAAGACAACATGTCTTGTTTCTATAAACTTCGTTTGTCTGTTAGGACAATAGAAGCGATAACATTTTGACTTTTCTGGATAGCCAATGAAATAGCAGCTGACTGTCTTGGAGTCCAGCTTCCCTATGTTTGAGTTAAATACTTTTGCCTCAGCAGGACAACCCCACACACGTAAATAGTTAGTGAGGGTTCCTTTCCTGTCTATAATTCATACGGTGTTTTGGGCACCGACTTACTTGATACTCGATTAAGAATATGAATGGCGGTTTTTAACGCCTTCATCCATAAACTTATCGATAAGGTAGAATAACTTATCATGCTTCTCACCATATCCATTAAGGTACGGTTGCATCTTTCAGCTACTCTATTCTGCTGAGGCACGGCCGGTGTAGAATACTGGGCTACTATACCATCTTTCTATAAAAACCTTGCAAAGAGTCCAGGAACTTGGCCATATGGGATGTGTCGACCGTAGTACTTTTCCCCATGGTCGGACCTTACTACCTTCATCTTTAAGTTGTGCTGATTCTCTACTTTAGCCTTGAATATTTTAAATTTATCCAATGCTTTTGATCTTTCTTTAATTGGATAAATATAGCCAAAACGAGAATAGTCATCTGTGAATGTTATAAATGAATCATAACCATCCACACTCTTCACAGGAAAAGGACCACAGATGTCTGTGTGGATTATTTCTAAAATTCCTGCGTTTCGTTTGACATCTTTCTTTATTTTCTTAACATACTTTCCTTTTATACAATCTATGTATTGTTCTAAATCTAAAAATTCTAAAGGTGGAAGAATTGATTTCTTAATCAATCGCTCTATTCTCCCCCTCGAAATATGGTCTAAATGTCAGTGCCATAATTTTGAAGATACATCATGCACTCTCTTTCGCTTATTTGTTGCATTCATAGACGATGAAGCATTCTCATTCTCAGTACTTACAGCATTTATATTTTCATAAAGTGATAATAAATAAAGCTTGTCTTATCGAAAGGCAAGACCAACACATTTATTATTATAAACAATCTGACATTTGCCATAACCAAAATGGCAATCATATCCATCGTCATCTAAATGTGAAATACTTATTAAGTTTCTTCGCAAAGAGGGTACAAATAGAACATCTGATTCTAGAGAAAGATCTCCAATGGCTTCAACTTGAGCTTCAACTCCATTTGCTAATTTAATTCTTCTTTCTCCTCTTTGCAGGGTTCTCCTCGTACGGAATCCCTTTAATGAATTTGCAACATGAATAGTTGCACCTGAATCAATCCGCCAAGTAGATTTTGCATAACTTAAATACAAGAATTCATCTATGAATGTAATAAAATCCTCACCTCTTTTCAGCAGGTTCTTCAGGAAGTCTGGACAGTTCCTCTGGTAGTGTCCATGCTTCTTGCAATATTTGCACTGATCCTTTTTAATTTGAGCGTTGTTGTTCTTCTAATGGTGCTCATTCTGAGGGGTTTTTTCTTAAGGTTTGGCATTCTTATTGAAGTTCTTTTTCTTGTCCTTGACAAGGTTAGCAGAGTCACCATGTAAGGACTTTAGCCTTTCATCTTCTTGAACACAATTGCGATGAGCTTTTCTATGTCCCACTTGTCGGACTGCATGTTGTAGTTAACAACAAAAGTTTCATATTCCTTTGGCAAGAAAGCAAAAACCAAATGAATCAGGAACTCATCCTTGAGCCCCAAATCCATTGACTTCAGCTTCGTAGCCATGTTGCTCATCTTCAAAATGTGCTCCTTGATATTGCCACCAGTATATTTTTCATTGAATAATTTCTTGATCAATGTACTAACATAAGCCTTTGAAGAGCCAGTGAACTGACTCTCCACCTTCTTTAGGTACTCCGTGGCGGTATCACAGTCTGGGATAGAACCCCTTATAGCATCTGAGATTGTGGATTTGGCCACCATCAAGCACCTGCGGTTCGAGATGTCCCACTTCTTGCGCTCGAGATCATACTTCATGCGCACTTCTGCATAATCTCGTTGTCGAGCAGTGAAATCAGCATCAGACTCGTTTTCTTCCCTCACCGGATCCACTAGCTCAGTAGGACACGGGGAGGTGAGCGCTAAGTCATTCTCGGACAACGCAAGTACGAGCTCATACTTCTCTCGTCATACTCTATAATTGCCCCCTTCTAGGGGTGGTATGTGCGAGATGAAAGCCAATGGGTTGAGTCCATCGGCCGCATTGGATGAAGATGGGCTCGCCATCGCAGTGTTTGACGATAACCCGGTAGCGGTGCTGAGTCGAAAGGCGGCGGTGCAGTAGCGGCGGCGTCCAGGGGTTGATGTAGAGGTCGCAGGGCAGCCCGGCATCGTAGCAGCCCTTCAGTGTAGATGCAGAGGCGGTGGCGGCGCTTCCCGTCGCTGGCAACGTCCTCTCTGTGATCGGTTAGGGTTTAAGACTGTAGGTGGGGTGCTAGGCGGCTCAGGCGAACCTCGTGACTCGAGCGCTCCGGCCCCCACCTCCTATTTATGACGCTGTGCGACGGGGGCCCACCAACCATATTAGGGTTGGGCGCCCCCGATCAGGACGCGGGTCCAAGGGCCGGGCTAATTGGTGGAGATCAACTAACACTTTCATCTTGTTCCCGTCACAACAAGCCATTATTATAATAACACAACTTTCTCAACCACCCTTGGTCTAACATAACTTCAGCAACTCGTACATAATCATCTGAGGCAAGCAGCGACTTTAGTTGTTGTAAAATCTTCTCTATCTTTGATGGATGTCAGATTCTCTTGGTTTGTATTTTTCTTTTTAAAAAAGGAAGAAAAGAAAAGAGCCCTCAACCTTCACTGAGACATATTTTCAGTTCATGGTGTTTGAGATTTGTAGAAAAACGGACATTACATGATCAGAAAAGGGTTACCAAGTTACCTCGATCTCTAAATAAAAGAGAGGTCCTTCCCCAAATTATAGAGATACCTAATGCTATCCCATCATGTCAATCACGGAGGGGGAAACAAACTGTTTCAGTAAGACAGAGTAACAACTAGCTATTTAGCTAATGCTTACTTCCCGTCAGTTCAAGCTATCTCCTATCTATACTAAAAACCTGAACGAATGGACCTTTTTCTATATCCTAACTTGCAATATATTGTAAAGCTGCTGCGTGGGAGATGTGGAAGATAGGAAATGACAGAGTGTTCAACAATGGCCAAGTCCACGTCAACATTTGGTTTGCAAATTTCAAAAACCGATGTATGCTTCAGTCGCTTCGTTTTAAGGATGATCTAAGATCAGCCTTTTGTTTTTGGCTTGATGCTTACAGTTAATTCCTGTTGTAAGTTTGTACGTACTGTTTTACCCTTAAATTTATAAAATGAAGTGCTGTGGGGATCTCCCCCACAGTTTTGCCTTAAAATATATATATATATATTGTAAAGCTCTCCAACTCAATCAGCATGTCCTATCCATCGTTCTATCCTAAATTTTCCTGTCTTGTGTTGACACTTTGCTGCATTCGTCTAAAGAGCTTTACTTCCTCTTCAGCACTTCAAAATCACACATTTCACTTTGTGGTTTCTTTTCTAGAGAAGAAATTTCATTCTGCTCTACTTCTATAGGCTCCAGTCCACCTGCAGCATCTGAATTCTCATGCCTGCGAACTAACCAGGGACTTTAAGGCCCTGACTGTTACAGACTGAAAGAAGCAGGGAAAAAAACAGCACGCAAAAAAGTACCTTGTCACATATCTTCATATTCACAGCTCGAAATTCTGATATGAAATTTGTATGGTAGTTATCTGCAGCTCCGACCTGAAAAATAAGTGTAGGGGTGGTGGCCAATGCATTAGTGAAGAGCTACTATGCTCTGGGACCAAAAAAGTAGTACTTTTGGGAAATATAAGTTTATGTATTGTCTGACATTAGCTACCATGCAAGTAATATTACTGTCAAAGTCAGTTCAAAGTTTAAGAGTAAAGGAGTTTCCAAAACAAAGATGCTATCTCATTTTGCCAAACTGAATCCAATAATAGCTTTGTATCCCCCCCCCCCCCCCCCCCCACCCCCCCCCCCCCCCCCACCCCCCCCCCGCGCCCCCACCCCCCCACCCCCATCTGGCATGAATCCTGGATTTGAGGAATCTCGCTAGACCTGTCAACATGCGACTGAAGTTCATCTAGTTTTTACTTTCACTGGTACAGAGATACTTTATCAAATGAACCTACATCCCAAACATTACAGGAATGGTGACAGAAATAATATTTCCTGCTTGGTTAGTTATGTCATGCCACATAGCCTCATACATGCTGTGAGCGTCAGAAGTGAAAGGCCAAAAATAAGAAAATACCCACAGTTCAGAAAGTATGTTGTTAGATCAAGATAAACATAGTATGACAGATAATAAGGATGGTGAGTAAATCTGCAGGTTCTTAGAAGAGGATATATCAAACCAGTTTATGTAAAATTATACAAATGCAAAACAGATCACTTCATATAAAGCTTGCAGTGTGTAGATTAATAACACGGATCTGAACTTATGTGATCACCACCCAAAGCTAGAGATCAATATATATTCTTACGAACCAGGATAACCAGCAGTTTTATACAAGCGAATCAAAATGCAGCAGGATTATGCCAGCCAATGTCATATATTCATCATCCACCAGAATTCAATTCATGGATTCATCAAGCTGCACAGCTCCTCAATTGAATGCTAATGTTCCTAACCAAATTTCGAAAAGTAAAAAAAAAAACTAAACCTGAGTTCAGCCGTAAGCCCTTCTGTTGGAATTAAGCAGTGAAAATCCTTTTCAGTACCCGCAAGAATCTTATTGCATTTCCATCCAATTTTGATAATAACTCAGGGAAGATGTCCTATTGTAACACAGCTCTCCTGCGTGTTTGAGAAGAAGAAAAATGTGCTATTGCATCTCATTCCCATCCTAAAGAACTAGCAGAGCAAAGAATGAAAAAGGTCACATGCTGTAATATGGTATTTCAACTTTTAAAGCTTCGAGAAAATGATAATGCATCTAATCCATAAGAGCATCTCCAACCGATCCCTCACTCAGCCCCCTATCCAGCTTTTGAGAGTCAAACCATAAAAACAGCTCTCCAACGGATCCCTCATCCGACTCCCACTCGATGAGAGACCCTCATCCATCGCCTCCCATCCCTCACATGTAGGGGACCGCACGAGATCCCTCATCCACGGCGGGAGCAACCGCCGCGAGCCTGCGCGCGCTCGGACATCTCCGCTCGTGCCTACTCTGCGTTGAGAGAGTTGATTCGTTTCATCACCACGAGCGGCGCGGGCGCGGCGAGGGGAGGGCAGCCTCCGACGGCCACGGGCGTGGCGCGGGGAGGGCCACCACGAGCGGCGTGGGCGAGGCAGCCTCTGCCGGCCACCACGAGCGCACGCGGGCGAGTCCGCCTCCGGCGCGGGCGAGGCTGCCTCTGCCGGCCACCACGAGCGGCGCGGGCTCCACAGCTGTCGCCCACTGCGCCACCGTCGGTTGCGCCACTGTCAGCTGCGCAACCTCAAGCAGGTCGGATTTCCCTTCCCGCTGGAGCCGCCGCCGCTTCCAATTGATGGATTTTGGCCCAGATCTGCCTCTTGCAGCGGAGCAGGCAACTCCCCGCAAGGAAATCGACCAACAAATATGTGGTAATCTCACGTGCCTTGTTCGAATTAATTCCTATATGAGTAGAACAGAAATCCCCACTCGTCACTTCTCTGGTTGACCGTGCCAAGCTTTCACTGTTTATGATTTCTCATTGTTTTCTCATGCTTATGTTACTTAGCTACTACGATCTGTTTGATGAATTGCAGTAGCACAATCTTGTAGTTCTATGTTTGAGATGTGAACTTGATTAAAATATTGTCAGCATCCTCATGTTTTGAGTAATGCTGGACATCCTTCAAATTCAGATAGCAATGCTATTTTTAGTAGCAAATTCAGATACCAGTGTTGTATGTAGTAGAAAATTCAGAAAACTTGCAATATAAATCTGAATACAATAACTTGCAATATGCTTCTACTTGCAATTTAAACAGATTTTTTTGTGTGAATCTGATGCTTGTGTGCTCCTGGATTCTTTGGCCTTTAGTTAATGTCAATTATCTTTAGCTAATGGTTGGTCAAGTAGTGAACCTGAGACTATGGTCCTTATCTGAAACTTATTAATTATTGGTCAAGTAGTATCAAATATATGCTGTTGAAATCTGATGCATGTGTTATCTCAGTTTTAGTTAATCGTTGTTATCTGAACCTGGTGTCTTTAAATAGAAGGCACGATACATGGTGCATGCTTAATAAAACGATGAGTACAAGCCTCAATAATAAATTACATAGTACATGATTACAAGCCTGAATAAATTATATAGTGCTAAATTACATAGTAAAATGATGACTACAAGCCTCAATAAAGTACATGGTACATGATTAATACAAGTCTGCATGACGTTGCCAAAGATGCTCAATTAGGTCCTCCTTAAGCTGGTTGTGGGTTTCCATGTTTCTAATATTGTGATGAGCTTGCATGAACTCATGTAGCTCATGTGTGCGATTACGAACTTCACGCTGTGTAGGTCTCACCAGCTGGCCAATACCCTCATAGTGGAAGTCGTCTTCTTCATTTCGCTCATCTTCGACTATCATGTTATGCATAATGACACAAGCTGTCATAATTTCTCTAAGTGTTTCTTTATCCCAGCTACGAGCTGGCCCACGAACAATGGCAAAACGAGCTTGTAAAACTCCAAAGGCTCGTTCCACATCCTTTCGTACTGCTTCTTGTGCCTTGGCGAAGTATTTCCTCTTATTGCCATGCGGATTAGTTATGGTCTTCACAAATGTTGCCCACTTGGGATATATACCATCTGCTAGATAATACCCCATTGTATAATTATGATCATTGATGGTAAAATTAACTTGAGGAGCCTCCCCTTCGGCTAGCTTGGAGAAAAGATGTGAACGGTGAAGAACATTGATATCATTGAGAGACCCTGGCAAACCAAAAAAAGCATGCCAAATCCAGAGATCTTTGGAAGCAACAGCTTCAAGGATGATAGTGGGCTCACGCTTATGACCGGTATATTGACCATGCCATGCCACAGGGCAGTTTTTCCATTGCCAATGCATACAATCTATGCTACCAAGCATTCTTGGAAAACCTCTGCGCTCACCTATTGCAAGTAATCTGGCAGTATCATGCTCATTTGGAGATCTTAGGTATTCACCTCCAAACACTTCGACTACAGCTATAACAAACCTTTTAAGACTCTCTAGGGCCGTACTTTCACCTATGCGAATATATTGATCCATAAAATCTGCCGGTACTCCATAACTGATCATCATCAATGCTGCAGTAACCTTCTGCAAACATGATAACCCAAGTCATCCACATCTATCTCTTTTTTGCACAAAATAATTGTCATGTTGTTCTATAGCTTGCATTATGCGAAGAAACAGAGGACGGGCCATTCTAAACCTGAGCAAAGAAATGAGAATAAAAAAACTTACACATAGAAAGAGCACGAGAAAAGAGGGCAAATGAATTGACCAAGATATTTGCAAACCTGCGTCGGAATATAGATTCCCCATAGGTTGGATGCTCCGAGAAATAGTCATTGTAGAGTCTAAAATGGCCACTTTCTCTTTCTCTATGAATATAGTTCCGGCCAGGTATAGAACCTCCCCAACGTGGACTATTCAAAGCTAGATATTGAGTGTGGGCTTGGTGTAATGCACTAAGGATGAGCTCAGGCTCATCATCATCATCCGAAGATGAGGATGAATCTAAGCGAGAGAGACGACTCATTTCTGGTGGAGAAGGAACAACAGAGTAGAGAAGGAGCAAAAAATGAATGAGTTGGTGTATGAACCAGGTGAGTGTGCAAGCATATATAAAGATAAAATCAGGAGACGTTGGAATATAGCCGTTTGGAGTAGAGCCATTTGAAATAGAGCCGTTGGAAATAGAGCCGTTGGAAATAGATTCGTTTGAAATAGAGCCGTTTGAAATAGAGACGTTGCAACAAATTTGCTGGAATATGGACTTCTAAAAAGAGACGTTGAAAAAATTGTCATTACAAAAAATGGCCATTGGAATGTAGCCATTAATCAAAAGTATAAACGGTGAAAATATAACTGTTAAAAATGGTTGATTTGTTAGTTACAAGATATACATAAAATAGAGGTGGGAGAAAGTAGGGAGGCAAATATGAGGGATCGGATGGAGTTCACAACTAAGTAGGGGATAGAATCTGGATGAGGGAGCCCTACTTTCAAGGATAGGGGTTCAAAATTTGAGGGTTCGGTTGGAGATGCTCTAAGGAACACTAAAAAGAACACTTGAAGAAGGGCCTGCCTGATTCATATCTTCAGGTACTTTATGACTGGTTGCTACGAGTACTGTCCCTGTGCTTAACAATCTGCTTAGAGTGGCGACAACTGCAAAAACATCCATACTTGCACAAATGAACTTTGCTCGATCTATAAAAAAAGACACTAGGTTGCATAGCATATTTAATTAACAATGACAAGTTCCACAAGCTTAGTAAGTTATGGTAAAAGCAGTTAGTACAAAATATATGCAAGAGTTTAAATAAAATAGAGCTAAATTACTTTTGTAAATAAAATTAGAGTTTAGTTAACTTCAATTCTCCTCGGATTCAGCATGATATCAAGATTAGGTGTACAAAGTTCCACTAAAGCATTAACATCATGAAAACTTAACACATTGAAGTTAATATTATGCTAGGTCATGTTGGTGAAACTAACCAATGTTATTGACCAACACCGTTCTTAATATTTTGTTTCCTCAGTTTTCGATGTAATCCAATAAGCAAGCTGCTAACTGCTATGAAATAAATGACAATCCTCCTTTTCAGGTCAGGATGAAAATAAAGCAAAAAGACTTTGATCCTTGACACTTCAATGTATTAATATCTGTATCTCGTCAAAGCATGCATGGAATGCTTGTTGCAGTTTTATTTGCCTGTCTGTCAACCAAAAACTGGTAAGCAACAGCCAAAAGGATATGCTTTTTCTCGTCCTCTTGTAATCTTGTTGGTACTTCTCTCCCCAATCATCCACTCCTTAATTTTCACATCAAAAGGGAGGCTTGATATCCAACTGAAAGCACTTGAGCGAATAGATTTTCGTCATGATGTCTCTTCCATATGTCATGCATACGATCGTCTATTTAAAGCATGGCCTGCATCAAAGAGTACTCCAGTGCTATGAAAGATCACAACTAAGACTGGATGATTGAACAGTCATAGGTATTTCTAAACAGATTACCTCATGAAAGTGAAACCTTCTCCTGAGTCGTTTTTGATAACACCTACATTGGCCCCATCCCATTGTCTTACCGATGTACAGGTTGTGCCTTGAGATTAGTACAAGTGATGGAATAGTCATTCAGAAAACGTAAAACATTAGCACTGTCACTTGCTCCCGGTAGTTTTCATAAAAATGCCTTAAGCTAATGAGTAAGTTTTCATAAAAAATGTAGGACAATGGACCAATAGAAGCATTTTACCTGTCATTTTCAGGACAGCTGTAAAAGTAATAAGCAGAAATCAGAATGGATCCAACTAACCAGACTAGAAGCTTCTTTTGTGCATGTTGCATGTACAAGGCAAGGTTTTAAATCCCCGGCTATAGCTGCCGCTATAGCTGTTTGAGAAAGATCAAGCTATTTGTGTCTATGTACAACTTAGCCGCTATAGCCCGCTATATCCCCATTTAGCTCCGCTATAGCTTTTTTTGAGGTCATCCGCTAAAATGTCTTAGCCGGAGATTTAAAACACTGGTACAAGGATCTGGTAGTTTACCACTTGCAACATTTCCATAGACATACAATTCATCAGCATGTTCGACTGTTGGTTTCAGCCAAGACTTATCAGACATGGTACAGTATTTTCCTTTCATAACAAACCAGCACTCTGAAATTCAATGTAGAAATCGACCCGACCTATTTTATTGAACATAGCCCTCCACTTAATTGCCGAGACTTTGACAAAGGTGATAAATTAATAGCAAAGTCATCGGTTTATTCAGCACAAAATAACACTCTACAAAACCTAGTCCGAAATACTTTACTTTCCCCTTCCTTTCTCCGCACCAAAAAAGCCTTCTTCGGGACAAGACGACAGACGCTAGGTTATTCAAAGCAATTCCCATTTTTGATCTTCCTGCGGAAAAGAGTACGAAAAAAATGACTCAACAAAATCACATATGTAATGTAGGATATCTTCTCTCCTTATGCTTTGCTTTCTTGATCTTTCGACTGGATTCCATTGACCAACTTACCAATTTTCATGACTTTCGTCGCCCGCTCATCGTACCTAGCCCAGCTCGGATGTTACATGAGGTGTCACATGGGGTATTAGGATACTAATAAAAAAACAAATTACAGAATCCGTCAGTAAACCGCGAGACGAATTTATTAAGCCTAATTAATCCGTCATTAGCACATGTGTTATTGTAGCACCACATTGGCAAATTATGGGCTAATTAGGCTTAAAAGATTCATCTCATAAAGTAGTCGTAATCTGTGCAATTAGTTATTTTTTTAGTCTATATTTAATACTGCATACATGTATCCAAACATTCAATGGGATAAGATGTAAAGTTTTGAGGAGGAACTAAACAAGGCCTTAATGAACAAATAGATGTTAGAAAAAAATCCAGTATAGTCGAGCTCATACAGGAGTAATAACCTGGAGGGTCAGATTGCTCTAGAGGAACTTTTGCTCGTACCCATGTAACCAACTTGTCAAGAAAATCCCCTTTTATCATATACCCATACACCATCATGCTCCTTATCTTCAGCTTATAGTTTACTTACTGAACACAAACAAGATGCTGACATGCAACACAGATTAGTTAGATGATTAGCATCCTATATTGTTAAGTGGATTAATGCGCTCAAATTGCAAACAAAGGGCAAGAAACAAAACTGAACAGTTTTTGCAAGTTGCAAACTCTGGTCTCTGAAATCTTGTTCCAACCAACGAAAATGCACAGATGTACTAGTACTAGATAAACCATTCCAGTTGGCAGCAAGTACAAGAACGTTACAGAGGTACACTAAACATGATCTAATCTAGCAGGACGGTGCTAATGGTAATGGCTAACGGAGCAGCCTCCCTCTAAGAGAGGAGAGCACTCTAGGCCTTCTTGGGGGACTTGGCGGCCTTCTTGGGCGACTTGGGCTCCTTGGCCGCCTTCTCGGCCACCTTCTTGGGGAGGAGCACAGAGTGGATGTTGGGGAGGACGCCGCCGTGGGCGATGGTGACGCCGGCCAGCAGCTTGCCGAGCTCCTCGTCGTTGCGGATGGCCAAGAGCACGTGGCGCGGGATGATGCGCGTCTTCTTGTTGTCCCTGGCAGCGTTGCCGGCCAGCTCCAGCACCTCGGCGGCGAGGTACTCGAGGACGGCGGCGAGGTAGACGGGGGCGCCCGTGCCGACGCGCTGCGCGTACCGGCCCTTCTTGAGGTACCGCCCGATGCGGCCGACGGGGAACTGCAGCCCGGCCTTGACGGACCGCGACACCGACTTCTTCCTCGGCCCGCCGGCCTTGCGCCCCGCCGCACCCTTCTTCGCCTTCCCGCCGGCTCCTGCTCCGCTCACGTCCATGGCCGCCGGCGGTTGCTGCTGCTGCGCTTCGAGATCGAGAAAGAGCTTGAGAGTTGAGAGGCAATCTGTGTGTGGATGCCAAATGCGAAGCGAGGCGAGATGCTTTTAAAGCGCGCGCGCGGGGAGGGAGAGAGAGGGAATCCGTGTGGTGGGCCCGTCGATCCGCGTGCGGGGCCAATGGACGGTCCGATCGGCAGGGGAATGGACGGTTGGATGGGAGTGGTTGCGGTTTCGGAGGGACGATCCATGGGAGGGGCTGCTGGGCCAATCAGGTGCGTGCGACAAAGCAAGCAGAACTGCCAGCGTGTCTTCTCATCGGTACTGTAGCTGTGTATGTAAAAAAACTAGTCCATTATTTAGCCCATTTTTTTAGTTTTGACTTTTAGAAGGAAAAAATATGCTAGCATTTACAAGTACAAATAAATGCAATATTTTAAGGAAAGAATTTTAGAAAGATATATCATTACATGTTTAAATAAACGCAATTCTTCAATGACAGGTTAATGAAATTAATTTTACACTATAAGATATATTTTTCTATAGACTTGGACAAAGTTAAAAATTGAGAGCTATAATTTTACGGTGTACTGTTAAATGATTTCGTGATTGGATCTTGTCATCTTACTTTGAACAGAAAATGCATCATTCTTGCTCAAAAAGAAGAAGAAAGAGAAAATGCATCATTCAGCGGAAACAAATGCCTCAGGCCTAGGCAACGGCAAATTTTAACTCAATTATTAATAATCGCAGCATTTGTATATAATCATTTACAATGTCTCACTGCTCTGGTTGGTTTTATTGCCTTCTCACACGGAATTTGAAATAAAGCAATGGTATAGCGAGGCTGTCAAACCGCCGGAGCAGGCTGAGGAACTGCAGGCCTATTGCTTGCAAGACCAGGAGGACACTGCAGTCGGAATGAGGGATGTACATCTTGCACACGCTCCAGATACAGCGGAGTCTGCATTTCTATAAGGCTCCGTTTAGTTCCAAGCCAAAAACCAAAAATTTTCAAGATTTCCCATCACATCAAATCTTACGGCACATGCATGGAGTACTAAATGTAGACAAAAAAAAAACTAATTACCCAGTTAGCCGAGAAATCGTGAGACGAATCTTTTAAACCTAAATAGTCCATAATTGGACAATTTTTGCCAAATTAAAACGAAAGTGCTACAGTAGCCAAAAGCCAAAAATTTTCGGAACTAAACAGGGCCTAAGGCTATCCGCACCGGGCAGCGCTAAAGCTACCGGTACGCTACGCCGTGCGCCTGTAAACGGCCCGGGAGCGTACCGGCTGCACAGGAGACCGCCACACACCGCGTGCGCGAGAGCAGCCCGCTAAACACTGTAGCGTCACTGTAGCAACAAGAGAGAGAGTTGTGGAGAGAGAGAAAGAGGGAGGGAGGGGAATAAAATATGAAGTAGTTAGTATAGAGTATGGGATAGAGATAACATGGGTGCGGGAGAAATAAGTATAGAATAGAGAATCTCGATGACTAGGATAGAATATTCCTTTTTAGAGATAGAAATAGAGGTGGACGGGTGCGGATAGCTAAGCCGCGATACTGCAAAACAAGGTGTGCCTGAATTAACGCAACTAAAGGTTCAAAATCAGTATAAGTGGATGTCTACTGCATCTTGTTTCCAGTCACAAAGGTAAGAAGAACTAATCATGCCGATAAAACACGCCTTTCTCAAAGACCCTAGTCTAACATAACTTCATCAGTGCTCATGAATCATCTGAGGCAAGCAGCAACTATTTCGTACATAACAATGATAATAACAAGATCCGGTACATACCGCCCTGCGGAACGCAAACATCTCTTCTTGACCAGACAATATTGCCACAAGGCCGGTCGTAGACGGTCCTAAGCCAACATTGCCTTCCGCTAAAACATCCCTCCTTAGCTTTGTCCCTTCAGACTCGGTTTCAAACTGAAAACTGCATAGCATGACCGTTCATGTGAAACTTGTGCGATTCAAATTCAGTCTTCTGCATTCCATTGCAGACGACCAGAAACATTAACCCCTAACAATCAAATAGTCTCTTTTGTCATGGTATTTTGCTTGAGGCCTTTGTAATTGTTGTAAACTCTTCTCTATCTTTAATGGATAGCAGGTCTTCTGCCTTTGCTTTTAAAAAGAAAAAGAAAAAGAAAAGATAGAAACATTCTCTCCACAACCCACAGCAGAACCAGCATATATGACAAAGCTCACTGAGACATATTTTCAGTTCATAGTGTTTGAAAAAACAGTGTTACATGATCAGGAAAGGGTTATCGAGTTACCTCTCTAAATAAAAAAGGGGTCCTTCCTCAGTTCCTTGGAAAAGATCATCAATGGATGAGGCAGCTAGGCATATAAGGCGGCAGTGATGATTGTACAACTCATCGATGAGAGTGATAAACCTTCTTGCCTAAATGAGTCGTGATATTAGCAACAGAGGGGAAACAAACTATTTCAGAAAGGTAGAGAGTAACAACTAACTAATGGTTACTGCCCATCAATTAAGATAGCTACCTAAAAATTTAAACAAATAGACCTTTTCTCTTTCCTAACTTGCAATATATTTTAAAAGCTCTCCAACTTGATCAACATGCCCTCTCCATCTTTCTATCCAAAATATTACTGTCTTGCTTTGCTAGTTTGCAACATCCCTATAGTGATCCTTGCTATTCAGCACTTCAAAATCACATTTTACTTTGTGTTTTATTTCTTGAGAACATGTTTCATTTGTTGTACTTATATAGGCCGATAGGCTCCAGTTTCCCTGCAGCATCTGAATTTTCATGCCTGCTAACCAAACAAGGACTTTGAAGTCCTGACTGCTACATTCATGTTCCCTTCCACCTATTTCCTCCGCCCAAACAGACTAAAAGAAGCAGAAAAACCAGCACGTGAAGAAATACCTTGTCACGGATCTTCATACTCATAGCTGGAATTTCTGATATGAAAATTGTATGATAGTTCCTAGCTATTGCTATATAATCTGCCGCTCCGACCTGAAAAAATAGTATAGGGGTGATCAATGCATTAGCGAAAGAGCTACTATGCTCTCAGATATAATAAAAAGGAGCTACTATTGGGAAATATAACTTTATGTATTGTCTAACATCAGCTATTGTGCAAGTAATAATATCAGCTATTGTGCAGTAATAAATTTGTATTTCTTTCCAATAACTTGAATTATAGACAGATATGAAATGAGAGTGAGATATTACTGGGCGACCACATAGATACTCGAAGTCAAACCTTGCGACACCATTACAGCTTTGTGGAATCTCAATAGACCTGTCAACATGCGACTGAAGTTCATCTAGTTTTTATTTTCACTGGTACAGAGATGCTTTATCAAATGGACATACCTCCCAAACATTACAGGAATGGTGACAGAAATAATATTTCCTCCTGATTGGTTAGTTATGTCATGCCACATAGCCTCGTACATGCTGCGGGCGTCAGAAGTGACAGGCCAAAAATAGTGAACCTGCCAACAATTTAGAAGGTATGTAGTTAGATCAGGATAAACATAATATGACATATAATAAAGGGAATAATAAATACAACAGAGAAATAGAACACAATTGGAAGTAAACCTCAGTTGAGCCTTCTGTCGGAATTAGGCGGCGATAATCCTTTTCAGTACCCACAAGAATCTTACTGCAGTTTTCATCCAATTTTGATAAAAACTCAAGGAAGATGTCCCTTTGCATCCCATCCTACAAACCAACAGAGAGAAAAAAAGAAATGATCATAATACGGTACTACAGTATTTTAACTTGTAAAGGTTGTGAGAAAATGATTACACATCTAATCCATAAATTAGAAAGAAAACAAAAAAACATTAAGGACCTGCCTGATTCAGATCTTCAGGTGCTTTATTACTGGTTGCTACAAGTACTGTCCCTGTGCTTAACAATGTGCTTAGAATGCCAGAAAGTGCTACAACTGCAAAAACATCAATAGTCTGCACAAATGCATTTGCTCAGTATACTACAAAAAGCACTAACATCAATAGTCTGCACAAATGCACTTGCTCAGTGTACTACAAAAAGTACTAGGTTGCAGAGCATATTTAATTAATTATGACAGTTCTACAACCTTAATAAATCATAATAAAGCAGTACGTACAAAGATGTATATGCAAGAATATAGATAAAATAGAGCTTACTTAACTTAATTAGGTGTAAAAGGTTCCAGTAATGCTGAATTGCCAATTCAAAAGAATTTTCCAGTAACACGTTAACTTCATTAAAACTTATAGACAGGATGAAGTTAAAACATTATGCTGCTCATGGTGGTGGAACTAATCAATGCTATTTACCAACACCAATCTTCATTTTTATTTTATGTCCCCAGTTTTGAAAGTAATCCAATAAGCAGCTGCTACATGCTAGGAAATGCCAATCCTCTTTGTCAGGTCAGGATGAAAAGAAGGCAGAAAGGCTTCAATCCTTGACACTTCAAATTTTAGGTACCTGTATCTCATCAAAGCATAGAATGCTTGCTCCAGTTTTATTTGCCTGTCTATCAACCAAAAACTTGTCAGCAACTGCCAAAAGGATGTGCTTTTGCTGCATCTGTTGTTTGTACTTCTCTTCGCCAATCAACCACTCCTTAATTTTCGAATCAAAGGGAAGGCTTGATATCCAACTGAAAGCACTTGAGTGAATAGATTTGTCATCATCACGTCTCTTCCATACGTCATGCATATGATCGCGTATTTCAAGCATGGCCTGCATCAAAGGGTACTCCGTCTCAAGCGAATCCTCGACAACAAGGTCACAATCAAATTAAGATAACTAAAAAGTTAATTTATATTGTTATGTTAATGCCAACTTGCCAAGCCACACCTGTGTAAATGAGTTCAGACAGATGTGCGTGTGCCCAGATATGCTACCACAACAGCTAACAAATACAGTCGAGACAGCATCAACCTACTATTGCTAGCCATCTTCAGTCAAATAAATTGATCTTCAGGTACAATAACTATATCAGATTACAACTGAATGACTGAACAGTCATTGGTATATGTAAATAGTAGAGAATTTACCTCATGAAAGTGAAACCTCCTCCTGTGTTTGATGACACCTTCAGTGGCCCCATAGAACATGTCCATCAACATTGTCTTCCCTATGTACAGATTGTGCCATGAGATTAGTACAAGTAGAATGGTATTTCAGAAAACGTAAAATATCAGCATGATAACTTGTTCATATTAGTTTCATAAATGTAGGGCAATGGCCCAAAAAGAAGCATTTTACCCCTCATTTTCTGGCCAGCTAGAAAACTAATAGACAGAATGGATCCGACAAGACTAGAAATTGCTTCTTTTGAGCATGTGCAAGAATCAGGTAGCTTACCACTTCCAACATTTCCATAGAGATACAATCCTTTAGGAGCAACAGGAGCGACTGGTCTCTGGCCTACCAATGTATCTAGTTTCTTCTCTCGGTTCAGGTATGAGACCCACTTACCAACTCCAGGTTCTATGTTTCCTCTTCTTCTCCTGGGTTTAATCAACAAAATACAGGTTATAAAAAACCAGCATAGTCCATTTCTTCATATTTAGCTGTTATAATATTCTTGCAGGAGTTGAGGAGTAATAGCAATGCTCCATCCATCGATGGTTTCAACATAACAGAATTTCACAGTGCCATACTGAAACAATTATGACATACATGCACTGTGATGCCAATAGACATCCCACTTAAGTATGCTAAATGGTTCTATAACAATGAATAATTTTTAGGAAGGAGACTAACTATTACCGCATAACCAACTTGTCAAGAAATCCCCTTTTCTCGTCTATCCATACACCATCACGCTGCTTATCTTCAGCTTCTTCGACAAGAAGCCTTCGCCGCTCTTTCTCCCTGCTATTCTCCCAGATGTACAGCTTGTTCTGCATAAATATAGGTTTCTTACTGAAGAATCACAACGAGGTACTGACAACTGAGAAGAAGAGATGTGCAACTTACATGATAATCCTCCATTTCCATCTCGTACTGTTGAAGCCTACTCAGTAAGTTGTCTAACTCAGAAGCTACATTTTCCTGGTAACTATCATGCGTGAGCTTCCCTTGGCTTACTAGATTCCTGTAGAGCGTAAGAGGACCTTCAGATAGAACACAAGAGTATGAGACACCGATATTGGAGGGAAGAGGGGATTGGGGGGTGGTGTTATGATGCAGTTTGAGGAATGAGAATTACACTGTATCATCATGTTCAGTAGAACAAACAGGTGCGGGTTTATTAATTTTCAGAGGGGACATATCACAGGTTCACAGGACTGGTTAGCTTATATGTTAGTTCTGATGAACACAGTGGCATATCTGATATCTGCTTGCAAGCGCGCATGAAAACGCAGCAGTGGCAGATTTGAATTCCATGAAATGCAGCTGCGACTTGAACCCACTAGTCCGGGCGTCCGGCCTCGTATGAAATTCGGAAACCGATCAGCAGCTCCGCAACCGAGCTATCGATCAGCAGCGAGAGGAGGATGATGAGGACGAGGTACCTGCAGAGGTTTGCGGCCGTGCTCCGAGGAGGCGCCGTCTCCCGCCGCGCCGTGGAGGCCACGGGCACGGAAGAGGCCCGCGGAGGGCAAGGCGCGCGGCGCCGCACCGAGGAGGGCGGCGGACGCGAGGGATAGGCGGGAGACGCGGTCATGCAGGCGGCGGAGTATCATCGGTCGGCCGTCGGCGCCTCGCCCGGACGGGGAGAGGTGGCGGGTACAGACTATATATACAGAGTAGAAAGGAGTTGGAATAACTGCGGCGTTCGTTGTCTGGTCCGGGAGGGAAGGTGACGCGGCGTCCTTGCTGACCGCAGACGCGTGGGCCGAGAGTAGCTGGGCCCGTGGGCTCATTTATAGCCACACGGGCCATGCCTACCTACTACTTGGGCGGACAAGCGGCCCATTGTGTGATGTCACAGAGGGGCATGGCGACCGTGTTACAAGTGATCTTCGAGGACTTTTTTTCCTAAAAAAAAGTGATTTTCAAGGCCTTCACCCGTGAACTTCAAGTTTCTTCATCTCACAATTTTGTTGTAGAACTTTTTAAAAATGTATTTGTACACATCAATTACAAAGTTTTGAGAATCTTCAGGCTTTTCTGTATATATTTTCCTTTTCCATAGAACCAAATCAAATTCTGGAAAGCTTCTCAAGATATTTTTCACGAGCTCTAAATATTTTATTTGGGTTTGTAGTGTTCTATGATTTTTTTTTCCTAAAATTTTAGATTCTCTAACTAGGTGGCTAGCTAGCTTGATGGAGACATCACCACACGGCGCATGAGTCGATCCTTTGGTCATCAACAAGCATGCACCCACATTGTTGAATCCATCTACATACTGTGTAATTTGTGTGCCATGATTATTAGTAGGTAAGGTGATTCGGCGTGCGTGCGTACGTGAACCTTCCTTTCTTGACTTACCACGCCGCGTGCGGCGAAAGCGACCACACGCGACGGCTAGCCTTGCCAATGCAGCATTCGTTCCAGCGCTCTTGCATGTCATGAACAAAGCAAAGGCTTACATATCGACAGGCCATAACGTTGCGATGACAACCAACCGATCGTCTCGACCGTCATGTTTGCGGACCGCAGCACCAGCCTAACGGCCCAACAGTTATATCTTTCTTGTTCACTTGTCTCTAACCATATCCTACTATCTCCATTCTCCATAAGGCTCTCCACCGCAGCGCCACAATCGTGCTCCACCACGCCCGCGCTCTGCAATGCCGCAACAGTGGGGTTCCTCCGCTGGCCACTGGCCTCGCTAGCGCCTCCGGCCTGGAGTCCGTAATGCGCCCCGTTGGCGGTGCCCCGAGGTTGGCCGCCACCCCATCGCGCCTCCCTGGCCGGTCCCCAGCTGCCCCCTACCCGGTCCGCTCCAAGGTCACGGTGTCTCCTGGCCGATCCGCCGATGACACAAAGCTCCATCGTCGGGCTCAAAAAATGGAGGGTAGCTCCACTCCGGCCGCAACCCCATCGTGCCCTCTGGCCGGTCCGCAACTGCCCCCTGCTCGGTCCTCTCCAAGGCTGCGGTGTCCCTTGGTCGGTTCGCCGACAACACGAAGCTCCATCGCCGGGGTCAAAGAAACGGTGGGCGGCTCCGCTCTAGCCACCATGCTCGACGACTATCGCGCCCCTAGCCGGTCGCTCTGCGCCACCGGCGAGCTCTACACCGATGAACTTCACACGTCGGCGAGCCTCCATTTCTCCCAAGCAGCAAAGAGATTTTGCACTGAAAGCGCATGTTGCAAACGTACATTTCAAATGTTTTAGGTATTTCATAGGTATGTTGCAAGCGTTTCATACGGATGTTGCAAAAGTCGATTGGGATGTTGCATATGTTGCAATGGTTTGTACACGTATGTTGCAAGTATCTATTACCAATGTTTCATCTGTTTTTTAGACGATGTTGAAAATATGTTTATCTTGCATATGTCTCACATATATATATATATATTGCAAGTGTTTTATCTGGATGTTGCTTATGTTTTATAATGGTTTTCAAGTATTTTTCATGTGTTTTTTGCAAGTGTTTCAGACACATGTTTCAAGTGTTTCATCTATCTTCTTTTTGTATGTTGCAAGTGTTGCATCCGGTTGTTTTCAAAAGTAGATCTGGTGTTGTATGAAGGGGATCGTGACGCCTAAGAGGGGGTGAATTAGGCAACTTAAAATTCTAACTCTAAACTATGGCCTCTTTTTTAACCTTAGCAAAACCTATACAAAAGACAAACTATCTAAATGTGCAACTACGGTTTTGCTAGTGTGTTGCTATCTCTACCGCAAAAGAAGTAATGCAATCAATGTAAATGCAGAAGCTAAAGAGCAAGGTAGAGATATGCAAACTCCCACCGATGACTCTAGTATTTTTATCGAGGTATCGAGAAGCACATAAGCTTCCCCCTAATCCTCGTTGGAGCCCCTCGCAAGGAATCCCTCGCAAGGGCCAAGCTCTCGGTCGGGTAACTCTGTGGATAGCCTCGGGCCTTCCCCACGCGCAAGTGGGTCTCCAACGTGCCTTCCGGCAAGCCTCTCCTGGATGCTCCCCGCTGTCTTCACTATCAAGCTTCCGACCGAAATGTTGCAGGCCTTGTTCCCTTCGGTACACGGTGGCGACCACACCACAAACACGGTTGGTGTGATCTCGCAAGACTACAAGCCCCTCCAATATACAACAATGGTGCGCACAAGCACCAAGTGGTAAGAGGTATGCAAACCTCACTAAACACTAGGCCTAAACCTAGAGCAAGCGCATAAGCGGTGGTCTAATGAACCTAAGCACTTTGCAAAAGCACCTACGCTAATCACCTAATAAAACACTAAGCACTATGCAAGTGGAGATCACTAAAATGGTGTATCAACACCCTTGGTATGTTTCCTCAGCTCCACACTTGTCAAATGGCCGGTTGGGGTTTGTATTTATAAGCCCCACTGAGAAAGTAGCCGTTGGGGATGAAATTCCGCTTTTCTGCTACTGACCGGACGCTGGAGTCGTCCTGATCGGACGTGTCCGGTCGTCCCGACCGTTGGAGCCGCGAACAACTGATCGAACGCTGCCAGCGTCCGGTCACTTGCCACCGGACGTGTCCGGTCGCAAGTTCACCGCTCTGGAACCTCTCTGTACTTGATCGGACGCTATTGTCCTGCGTCCGGTCTGTTTTGCCGCCAGCGTCCGGTCACTTGCTGAGTGTGTTGTCGGACTGATGAACAGTGCCATTGGTGTGTCCGATCGATTCACTTGTTCAGCGTCCAGTCATTCTTGTTGATGCCGAGCCACTGATCGGAGCGTCCGGTCACTTTTCTCCAGCGTCTGGTCCAGCGTCCGGTCACTTCTGTGAGCTCGTTTCTTCGTGATCTTACGTACGGCTTGGTTCCTATCTTCGTGCTTGGACTTTACTTGATATCTTAGGTCTTCTCTTGTGCTCCTAAGGTCTTTGCTTGTGGTGTTGATCCTCGGATCATCACGTCGTCTTCGTCTAAGTCACGTCTTGCACCCTATTGAACTACAAAACAAACACTTATAATTTCATTAGTCCAATTTGGTTGTGTTGGTCATCAAACACCAAAATCCAAAGTAAATGGGCCTAGGGTCCATTTTCCTTACAATCCCCCCCTTTTTGGTGATTGATGACAACACGACCAAAGCAAGCAAATAATAGAATTTTGAAAATTTAAAAACTACCTACTTGCTAGGATGCAATACAAGAGGCAAGATTATATGATGCTAAAAGATACTACTTGTAAGACTACATAAAAACTTATCTTGCCCTTGCAAATGTCCCCATGTAGTATTATGGATTTAAGCCTTGCTTCCTATAAATTCTCCCCATTACATAGGCTAATCCATAATTCACTATCCTCCCTTTCTCGAACCATTACTACAAATTAATGCTTGCTTTTGGTCCTCTAAATTCTCCCCCTTTGGAATCAAACACCAAAAAGGAAGACATTAGAAGCACAAGGGAGGGTCAAACTTTGTGATCCTTTGTGTGTAGAGTGAAACATATCACAAAATTTGACTCTCATATTATATAGACTAAGCTCCCCCTAAATATATGCATACATATGATAGAAGGCAAAGCATATACATAATTGGCAAAGTATTGCACAAGGGAATTTAATCTATATAATGCACGGAGAAAGCATATAAATATCCAAATGAAATCAACATGATGATATTGGTTTAGAAATACCACATATAGAAATCAATTTGATTTCTACCACTTACAATCGGTGGTGGATATTTGAAGTATAATACTTAACTCCGAGGACTCCATTTTCCTTGCAATGAGACTACTACACACATGATAAGCTTGAAAAGGTGTTAGTCTCAAAGTATCCAACTTGTAGAGTAACCTCCCCCTAAATTTGTGCACACAAGTATGGAATACTTATAGGAAACATGCACATTGATTTTAGAATCAAAAATACCACTTGAAAGATGACATCATATGAATGTAAAAGTCATTTTCGAAGACGATATTCGGGAGAAATTATCTACAATTTGGACTTTGGCACATATTAGATGAACAATTATAATACAAGCTATGTGCCGTGCTCCTAAACAATTTAAAACTATGTAGGTTTGCTCCAAGGGTTAAGAATGAAACCGAGCAAGCCTACCATAAGATATACTTAGTGTATGCATGACAAAAGATATAAGCATGCAAATGCAAACATAGGCATGAAAGGTAACTAGATGCTTAAAGATACCAATTTGTAAGAAATACCACTTATAGGAAATGCAAATTGATACTACTTGAAGGAAATTGAATCTAGTTACCTAACATGGGAAGGGGAATTTGGGTCCATAGTATTCATTAGCCCACTTGGCAATGATTTTGTCAATCATGATGCACCCCATGAAATACACCCATACTTTGCCAAGTCTCCAAATTCTCCGAACTCCATTGAACTTCTCACTTCCCTTTCGGGATCCAAACCTTCTTGGTGCTCTTCATGTTGGAAATAATTTCCTTTGGCACCCAAAAGCGTTTGACCCTATTGTTGGCTTGCTTGTTCACCTTGATGGCCACCACCTTGTCATTTTTCTTCTTCTTCAAAAGATAAGGTGTGGAGGCTTTCTTGTCCACCTTATTGGTGTAGGTGTTGGAGAGCTTGTTTGTTTACTTCTTCTCTTTCTTCTTTGCTCCTCCCCCATTCTTCACCTTGCACTCATAGGACTTGTGACCTTCTGAAAGGTCCTAATATGGCTAGAGGGGGGGTGAATAGCCTATTTAAAAATCTACAAATTAACTAGAGCAATTTGATTAGTATGACAAATAGCGTAATGCAAACTTGCTCTAGCTCTACAAGGGTTACAAGCCACCTATCCAACAATTCTAATTGCAATGATTACTTAGGCACCCAAACTTGCTATGTAACTACTCACTAAGAGCTCAACTAGATGAATATAAAAAATAAAGCAAGCTCTCAATTCTAATTACACTAAAGAGCTTGTATCAACTAGTTTGCAAGAATGTAAATAAGTGAGTAGGGTAATTATACCGCCGTGTAGGGGATGAACCAATCACAAGATGAAGATTAAGCCAATCACCGGGAGAATGCAAATGACAAGAGACAATCGATTTTTCTCCCGAGGTTCACGTGCTTGCCAACATGCTAGTCCCCGTTGTGTCGACCAACACTTGGTGGTTCGGCGGCTAAGAGGTGTTTCACGAACCTCGTCCACACGATAGGACACAGCAAGAACCGACCCACAAGTGAGGTAACTCAATGACATGAGCAATTTACTAGAGTTACCTTTCGACACTCCGCCGGGGAAGGTACAACTCCCCTCACAATCACCGAAGGCGGCCACGAACAATCACCAACTCATGCCGATCCTCCACCGCTGCTCCAACCGTCTAGGTGGTGGCAACCACCAAGAGTAACAAGCGAAATCCGCAGCGCAACACGAATACCAAGTGCCTCTAGATGCAATCACTCAAGCAATGCACTTGGATTCTCTCCCAATCTCACAAAGATGATGAGTCAATGATGGAGATGAGTGGGAGGGCTTTGGCTAAGCTCACAAGGTTGCTATATCAATGAAAATGTGCAAGAGTTTTCCCTTGAGCCGGCCATGGGGCAATAAATAGAGCCCCCATCAAATAGAGCCGTTATACCCCTTCACTGGGCATAATGCGCTCTGACCGGACGCTCCGGTCATACTGACCGGACCCTAGACTCAGCGTCCGGTCCACTGATTTATGCCACGTGTCTGTCGATACGGGACCCACAGGATACCCCGCAAGGGAGAGAGAAAGTCTAGTCCAACTAGGATTCTTCCCATGTAATCTTAGTAGTAGAACTATTAAGTAATCCTACTAGGAAATCTCATTGTAAACCGACCAGGACTCTGGCCTCCTGACTATATAAAGGAGGGCAGGGCTCCTAAGAGAGGAGGACGACAATTGTACAACACAACATATCACAATCAATCCAACGCAAAGGCTAACGCCGACCGAACGTAAGGTTATTACTCGATCTACGATCGAGGGCCTGAACTAGGATAAATCGACCGTCTCTTGCGTTAACCATCGAGTTCAGCATACACCGAAGCCCGAACATACTGCCCCGGGTACCCCCGTGGCAGGCTATCAGTGGTGAAACATCGACAGCTGGCGCGCCAGGTAGGGGCTTTCGGTGACTTTGCATCCGAGAGCTCGATGGACCTCGACAACATAATCTTCCCAACGGGGTCAACTTTCATCTTCGGCTCATGGATCTGCGAGGCAGACAACAACGGCAAGCTTCAGGGCCATCTCCTCAAAGATCCAGATCATCATAAAGAGTTTCCTATTTCAACAACTACAACGGATCAGCTCACCAGAAGATTCGCGCAGCTCATAGTGTCCGATTCAAATCAGATTTCACGGCCACTCATATCCGATTCAAATTCAAGCTCCAAGGCGAAGTTTTATCCGAGTGCTTTCAAGAAACCGAGTTCTTTTTTGGCAAGATTCCAGAGCACAACCCAAAACAACTCGGATTACCCTCAGAGTTCTTTCAAGAAGTCAAGTTCTTTTCCATTTGGGCTCGACAACATGGCAAAATCCTATCAGGGACAGTTCGAAAGATCTTTCAATCCAAGATTCGGGATACCACTGATAGGAGCTCAGGAGGGTCTCGTGCTAATGATAACATCGCAAGACTGTATCATCCACTGGCCAGGTTCCGTTCCTGAAGGTAGCGGAACCCAACTAGTCGGCACAACAACAACAGCTATTCTACCTTACCAAGAAGGAGACTCGATCTACGACACCGAGGCATCTACTAAAGTTATCAGCGACTCCGACAGCATGAAAACTAACGCCAATAATAGAACGACTCACGCACGAGAAGTGCTCATGGTTCGACGTCCTCGGTCACCATTAAATCCCCCGGAAGCACCCGATGTCAGATCATCAGATGAATCAGAATCCAACATATCACTCTTTGCCTAGGGCTACGATGGAGAAACCGAAAGTCAGAAACAAGCTAGAGAAAGAAAAAACAAGTTGAAGCAAGGGCGCCAACACTGTGCTAGGCAGCGCAGGGAAGCTTAGATCAGATATGAGTCAGAATTGGCTGAGTACGACAAAAGAAAATCGCAACGAGAAGTCGAAGGAAGACGCACGGCAAATACGCCTTACGATAAGATTCGAGAAGCATTAGAAGAACTCGGAGCAACTTCACATCCCGGTGAGAAGTATGAACAGCTCCAGGACTTGCTCCGATCGACGATCCCAAGAACGCATGAAGAGAGAGCTCGATCAAGACTACCCACCAGATCAACAACCCACAGGCAAGAAGATCAAAATCAAAGGAAATCCACTTTCAAAAGACTTGGGCCGGGTGGAAGCCATGATGGAGGAAGTAGGAAGGAACATAATCAAGGCCACCGATTTGAACAACCAAGGAAGACTAGGAGTAGGGTACCTACCCAGACAACCTCGCAAGATTATTCCCATCAGAACGACAGTTGGCCAGAAGAAGGCGCCGAATCCGAATTCAAAGAAACCAAGACACACGACAGATTCCCCTGTTTCGCGAACAGGCTTGCATTGGTACGATTACCTCACAAATTCAAACCGTCTAACCACTCCAAGTATGATGGTAAAACTAAACCAAGGCAATGGCTCAGAATATATTCACAATCAATTGAACTAGCCGGAGGAGACGACGATATCAAAACCCTATTCTTTCCCATGGCACTGGAAGCCATGCCCCTCCAATGGTTCGACAAACTGAACCTAGGATCTATCAGAAATTGGGAGGATTTGCAAAGAGCTTTTTGTGAGAATTTCGCAGGAATCATTACACACCCAATCACTCACGCAGAACTAAAAGGACTCAAGCAAAAGGGGGGTGAAAGTCTCAGAAATTACTATCGATGATTCGGCGAACTACGAGCTCAAGTGCATGACATAACCGAACGAGAAGTAATTGAAGCTTTCTCTCACGGAATCATGGCTAGGTGGCAATTTCAAGACTTCTATAAAGAAAATCTAAGAAACAATGAAGAATTCAGACGAACAGTAGAAAAGATGATTACTACAGAAGAAAAAACACGAGAGAGGTTCCCAGACAGAAGCAACCAGGACAACTCGGACAGGCAAAATCACCGAAATAGCAGACATCAAGAAAGAAAACATAGACCAGACAATACTGTGGCAATGGCCGACAAATCAAAGAAGTTTTCCAAACCCAGAAGATATGATGACATTGAAAACATACATTGCCCATTACACCCTAATGGGAGGCACACCATCGGAAATTGCTACACTTTCAATGATCGATACACAAGAAAAGATAGTAAGGAAAATACCAAAGAGGACAATCAGAAAAGAGAGGAAGACAACCACGAGGACAAAGGATTCCAAAAACCTAGGGGAACGGTAGCAGTGATCTTCTCAGGGGCTCCGGATTGCAGAAGCAAACATCAAGAAAAACTAGCACTACGGACCATTATGACAGCAGAACCGGCTACACCAAGATACCTCAATTGGTCACAGTATCCTATCCAATTTACTAGAGAAGACCAATGGACTAGCGTGGGAAACGCAGGCCATTATCCACTGGTTCTAGATCCAACTATTGCTGGTATGACCATCACCAAAGTACTAATCGATGGAGGAGCTGGACTCAACATCATCTTTTCAGAAACTCTAAGAAAAATGGGACTACAACTCGCCGGGATGATCACGCCAACAAGCACACCTTTTTACGGAATAGTACCCAGCAAAGCAGCCATGCCACTCGGACAAATTACTTTACCTGTTACTTTTGGAACTCCTTCAAACTACCGAACAGAGTTTATCAAATTTGAGGTCGCCGATTTCGATTCGTCATATCATGCAATCCTTAGACGTCCAGCACTGGCCAAATTCATGGCAATACCACATTATCCGTACTTACTGCTTAAGATGCCAGGACCCAACGGTATCCTTTCTCTTCGAAGCGATTTGAAGCGTGCTTTTGACTGCGACGTTCAGGCGATCCAAATTGCAGCTAAAGCACAAGCCGACAATGGAAGAAAAGAAATAGCCGCAATCGCTGTAGAGACAAGCCAAGAAGAATTAGAAATACCGGCTAAAAAGCCCAGCTTCATCGCACCACCAAAAGAAGCCGACGTCAAGCAAATTGACTTAGGCACAGGCGATACCTCCAAGACAGCAACCATCAGTGCTCACCTCTCGGCAAAATAGGAACTCGCGCTCACCAACTTTCTTCGGGACAACAAAGATATCTTCGCTTGGAAGCTGGCCGACATGCTAGGAGTCCCAAGGGAGTTGGCTGAGCACATAATTGATGTTAATGAAAGCTCCAAGCCTGTAAAGCAACGGCTACGACGATTCTCACCCGACAAAAAGGCAGCAATTAAAAAGGAAATAACAAAACTGATGGCAGCCGGATTCATCAGGGAAATCCTTCATCCAGACTGGCTAGCAAACCTGGTCCTTGTGCAGAAGAAAAACACGGACGAGTGGCGCATGTGCGTCGACTACACAGATCTCAACAAACATTGCCCAAAAGATCCATTCGGGCTACCACGCATTGACCAGATAGTTGACTCAACAGTAGGATCTGCACTGTTATCTTTTCTCGATTGCTATTCAGGGTATCACCAGATCGCACTAAAAGAACAAGACCAGAGCAAGACATCTTTTGTCACCCCGTTTGGTGCCTACTGCTACAAGACCATGTCGTTTGGACTAAAGAACGCTGGCGCCACGTACCAAAGAGCTATCCAAACTTGCCTTGGGAATCAAATCGGTGAAAATGTGGAGGCGTACGTGGACGATGTAGTGGTGAAAACAAAGAACCCAGACACTCTGATTGAAGATTTAAAGCAAACCTTCGAAAACTTAAAGAGATGGAGATGGAAATTGAACCCAAACAAATGTGTATTTGGAGTCCCCTCAGGACAACTACTTGAATTTTTGGTCAGTCAGCGCGGGATCGAAGCCAGCACCAAGCAAATTCGAGCTATAACAGAAATGGGCCCACCTAGAAGTGTCAAAGATGTGCAAAAACTAACAGGATGCATGGCGGCCCTCAACCGCTTCATATCGAGACTCGGCGAAAAGGGGTTACCTTTCTTTAAACTACTAAAGAAGACAGACAAGTTCGAGTGGACAATAGAGGCCGACGAAGCTTTCAAAAAACTTAAAGAATACCTCACCTCGTCGCCTGTCCTGGCACCTCCAAAGAAAGATGAAGATATGATGCTATATATTGCGGCGACTCCTACCGTAATTAGCACGGCAATAGTCATAGAAAGAGAAGAACAAGGGCGCGTGTATAAAGTGCAACGTCCTGTATACTACATCAGCGAAGTACTGTCAGAATCCAAAATCCGATACCCGCATGTACAAAAACTACTCTACGCTCTACTTATCACCTCACGCAAGCTTCGCCACTATTTCGAAAGCCACAAGATTACCGTGGTGATAGATTTTCCACTCAGAGACATCCTACACAATAAAGATGCCACGGGGCGTATATCCAAGTGGGCAGTTGAAATCGGAGCTCTCAACATCAATTTCACCCCACGGAAAGCAATCAAATCTCAAGCCCTCGCCGATTTTGTGGCCGAATGGACAGAGATTCAACAGCCTTTATCAGATACAATCCTTGACCACTGGAAGATGTACTTTGACGGATCACTCAAACTAGGCGGGGCCGGTGCAGGCGTTCTCCTCATTTCTCTAGAAGGAAAACAACTCAAGTACGTCCTTCAGATATTATGGCAAGCTACAAATAACGAAGCAGAATATGAAGCCCTCATCCACGGGCTACGAGTGGCAATTACCCTCGGAATAAAAAGATTACTCGTATACGGCGATTCAGCAGTAGTCATCAACCAAGTCAACAAAGATTGGGATTGCACCAAAGAAAACATGAGTGCTTACTGTGCTGAAATACGGAAACTTGAAAAACATTTCCAAGGATTAGAAATTTTACACGTCCTACGCGATTCCAACATTGCAGCAGATGTCCTTGCCAAGCTCGGATCAGACAGAGCGAAGGTTCCACCCGGCGTATTCATAGAAGAGCTATTAGTTCCCTCTATCAAACAACCCGGTGAAACAACACATGAAATTCAGGCTCAAAGCGTTTAGATCTTGGTAATCAACACTTCATAGAGCCAAGTTTTCATCGACTATATCAAAGAAAACAAATTGCCAGCAGATAAGGCAGAAGCCACCCAAGTTGTTCGTAGAAGCAAAAACTACGTTCTAGTCGGAGATAAACTTTACAGAAGAGCAGCATCATCAGGAGTACTCCTAAAATGTGTCTCATTTGAAGAAGGTAAAGAGATCCTAGACGAAATACACTCAGGTTGCTATGGAAATCATGCCGCCTCAAGGACACTGGTTGGCAAAGCATTTCGCACCGGATTCTACTAGCCAACCGCTTTGAAAGACGCAGAAGAGCTTGTCAGAAAATGCAAAGGTTGCCAAATGTTTGCAAGACAAGCCCATGTACCAGCTCACAATCTTATCTGCATCCCACCCGCTTGGCCTTTTTCCTGCTGGGGGCTGGATCAAGTAGGACCCCTGAAAAAAGCAAAAGGCGTCTTCGAGTACATCTTTATAGCAATCGACAAGTTCACCAAGTGGATTGAATACAAACCACTCACGAAATACAGCGCAACCAAAGCAGTCGAGTTCATCCAAGACATTATGCACCGCTTCGGCATGCCCAATCGAATCATCACAGATCTAGGCTCCCCCTTCACAGCTACAGAATTCAAGAGCTGGGCACAAGACTGTGGTTTCAGTATAGACTATGCGTCTGTTGCACATCCAGAAGCCAATGGACAAGTAGAAAGGGCTAATGGACTCATACTAGCCAGATTAAAACCAAGGTTATACGAAGAACTAGTGGACTATGGGTCCAAATGGATTGAAGAATTACCGAAAGTAGTATGGGGGCTACAAACTCAAATAAGCAGAGCAACAAGCTACTCACCCTTCTTCCTAGTTTACGGGTCAGAGGCCGTACTGCCCGCCGACTTGATCTAGACATCCCCAAAGATAGAACAATACGATGAAGGAGAAGCAGAACACGCAAGAAGATTAGAACTCGATAGCTCAGAAGAAGTTAGAGTAAACGCTACCCTCCAATCAGCCAGATACCTACAAGGTTTAAGACGGCACTACAACAAGAGTACCCAACCTCGATCACTACAAGTCGGAGACTTAGTGCTAAGAAGAATACAAAAGACTGACGGACGACATAAGCTACTTAGTCCATGGGAAGGTCCGTTCATTGTCACAAAAGTCACCGGACCAGGCACATACAAGTTAATAACCGAAGATGGAAAAGAAGTCAGCAATACATGGCACATCAGCCAGCTAAGAAGATTCTACGCGTGAAAACAACTCAAGAAAAAACAGATATGCAAGCCACAAGGGACCAACGTTCACAATCGACGAAAGACAATACTCTTCAACAACATATGTATTAGTTTATACTCATGATCAATAAAGATGATATTCATCCACAGCATGTCTTGTCATGACTTCCAACGAGTTGTTTTCACGAAACAAAAAGCAAAATGGCTGAAAACATGCCTGAGCATCCCGGCCGAGAGCAAAATAGCTGAAAAGACGCTTGAGCCCGCCGATGAGGGTAGCTAAAAGCCAACACCCGAAACAAAAAGCAAAATGGCTGAAAACATGCCTGAGCATCCCGGCCGAGAGCGAAATAGCTGAAAAGATGCTTGAGCCCGCCGATGAGGGTAGCTAAAAGCTAACACCCGAAACAAAAAGCAAAATGGCTGAAAACATGCCTGAGCATCCCGGCCGAGAGCGAAATAGCTGAAAAGACGCTTGAGCCCGCCGATGAGGGTAGCTAAAAGCTAACACCCAAAACAAAAGCAAAATGGCTGAAAACATGCCTGAGCATCCCGGCCGAGAGCAAAATAGCTGAAAAGACGCTTGAGCCCGCCGATGAGGGTAGCTAAAAGCTAACACCCGAAACAAAAAGCAAAATGGCTGAAAACATGCCTGAGCATCCCGGCCAAGAGCAAAATAGCTGAAAAGATGCTTGAGCATGCCGATGAGGGTAGCTAAAAGCTAACACCCGAAACAAAAAGCAAAATGGCTGAAAACATGCCTGAGCATCCCGGCCGAGAGCAAAATAGCTGAAAAGACGCTTGAGCCCGCCGATGAGGGTAGCTAAAAGCTAATACCCGAAACAAAAAGCAAAATGGCTGAAAACATACCTGAGCATCCCGGCCAAGAGCAAAATAGCTGAAAAGACGCTTGAGCCCACCGATGAAGGTAGCTAAAAGCTAAAACTAGTCGACCGAAATTGAACTTCAAAAGACCCTCCAGCTCTTCGTTCCGAAAAGCAAGAGGCTCGGGGGCTACATCTAGATAGGAATACTTTTTCCTCAGAAAAGCACAAGCGCCAAGTTCGTCAAGGCAACATTCTATGCCGAGTCGTTTTTACATAACGCGGACGAAAGGTTATCAACACAAAGATTTACATCTAACAAGTCATAGCGTGGACAAAGCACTCGACGGATCACAAAAGAGGAAGAAAAGAAAAGTACTCGACAAATCGAGGGGTCTTAGTACTCAGCAAGTCAAGTAACTTCAACCGCACCCAGGCAAAGAATACATCAACAAAAATAAAGAATCTTCATTTAAAGAGGAGTGTAATATTACAAGGGGACGCTCAATCGAATCAGGCATTGTCATCAGAAAGGGAAATGTCAATATTTAGACTATCTACAACCCTACTGGCTAGACCTTCGACCTCAGGCTCCATCCTCTCAACGGCATCAAGGTATTCTTGGCTTTCAGCTTCCTCTGCTATCTTGGACAGAGGCGCCTCTGGAGCAAGGACCCGGACCTAGGCCAGCTGTGGCAGAACCTCCTAAGTTATAGGGCCCACATACACCTGTCACTGTCCGACGACCTTTGACATTTATGCATATGTTTCCATTAACTTAAAAAGACTGTCGGGTGTCCTCGGGGAACCCCGAATCATCCACGATTTCCGAGCAGGATCACGTTACAGAGTCATTGCAGTATTACAACATTTATTCAAATATATGCATCAGAGTAAAAACAGCGAAAGTCTTACAATAACATAATTTACAAAACAGTAGTTTCAAACCTCACAACTAGGTTCGATGTTTATTACAAAACGAAATAGTGGAGTGGCATTATAATATAATACAAAACACACAAGGAGATTGCCCTGCCCAAGGGCCACACATTTACTTCTCATTGTCATCACAAGGTACAACTGTCATGCAGCACGATCCAAAACAGATCTGCTCATGAGGCTCACCTGCAACAAGGGTCAACGAACCCTGAGTACAAAAGTACTCAACAAGACTTAACCGAAATAAGAACTGATAACTCAGGAATGCAGGCTCAGGAATTCAAGGTATGGTTTTAGCAATAATCAAAGTTATTTTGCGTAAAAGCTCTTTGACAAAATTCTTTATTTCAACAATTTAAACTTCATAAAATCATATACAAAGATGACACAATCCGTAATGAGATCATGAAACTTCATATCCAACACCTTCATCAACCATTCTCAAGTTCCAGTTATTAATACTACGATGATGAACAGTGAGTTGAGTCTCCATAACCGAGGAGCAACGACGATTCGAACCGATTAAACCCAGCTGGGGATTCCAGACCACACGACATATGCAGGTCCCCGACTCACATATATCAACCTACCCTCGAATCCTCTAAAACAAGAACGGGTCCGCGCCACCCGAGAACACAGTACTCCACCATTCCAGCCCATGGCCACGTGGGTACACGCTATTCCCGCCATCTCTCCACTCCCAGTGCGCGAGTAGCCATTCTCATAATAGAATTGCCAAGTTCAGGCTTACCGGAGTATGTGGTTAGTACTACAAATTCTCACCTCATGCAATTCAACAACGGACATGCCTTAATCGACACAGGCAGAAAGAACCCGCTCACAAGACCTCCATGTCTTGTGGCTCACACACCCCGAGTCCGCCCGGTCTAGATTTATTACTCCACATTCCCATATCACATGCTAACATAATTAACCAATGTTCCATTTAAAACTTGTAGGTGGCAGGTAATCACCCGACTTTCATCGCTCTACGCATAGCTAAGCAAAACTAGGCATATACGAGTTTAAAAACTGGTAATATGGTAAATATGGAATAACAAGGATGGTAATGCACCAATTAGGCTCTTACTTAACTCCTAATCACTTAATGCAGTAACGAAAAGCAAAAGCAAAATTAATTTGTAAAACACAAGGTAGGGTTGTATGCATCCGGGGCTTGCCTTCGTTGACGGAAAAGTCCGACTCCTGCGACGTTACACAAGTATTCGATCCGACCTCAACAGACGGATTAAGCTCCTCAACAGCTTGATTAACTACCGCGTGTTCACCTTCGTTCACTACACGTAATAACAATGTCCTGTTTAACATGATGCGGAATACGAAACATGATGCTCGATGATGGATACAAAAATTAAGAATTTGAATACAACTTTCCTTCGCGGTACAGTTGCAAGTCAAACAAACTAAATCTTTTTCATAACACGTACATCAACTGCCAAGGATCATTATCAACAAATGACCCAAGGTCATCACTCAATCCAAAATTTCAAACAAAACCTAAATCATTAAAGGTTACTATTTGCTTTTATGAATTAATTATTTAATTCAAAATTATGAAATAAATCAACTTATTCTAATTGAGCTCAAAATTTTATTAAATGTTCATTACGTGATAACTAAGTGGCAAAACAAATTTCATAATTTTTGGACAAGTAAATAAGCCTAGAAAAATCATGGAAAGTCATTTATTAATTAATTGAGCAATTTTTATCATACCCCAAAAATACTTAAAATCAATATTTCAAATTTTTGTCATATAATATACATCATAGAGAATTCACACAAAAATTTTCATAATTTTTGGAGCTCTAAATAATTCTACACAAAAATAACAAATTACAGCACTATTCATTCAAATCTGAAAATAGAAAAATCCATTTGAACGCTGAGTCACTGACAACCGACCCCACCTATCATCTCCTACCTCCCACGCGTTGACTACGATGACGACGGCGCTGACCGGCGCAAACTCGCCGACGGCGAGTTCACCGGCGATGGCGATTGTACCAACATGCTCCCCACGACTAGGCGCACCTACTGACCTACTTAGCTACACCGATTACGACTCAATACAAGCTCAACGTCGGCCATGGCGGACACGGTGCCTCGGTGGTACTACGCCGGCGACTACAGACCAGTAGCGGTTAAACAAAGGACACAGGAAGCATCAAGAGCTTACCCTGAACACAACTGAGCAGATAACAAGGCCGGAGAAGCAACGGTGAAGCGGGACGGCGTCCACGGTGATCACGGCGGAACAAAGTTCGTCGGTGATGGTGTACCAGCGACTGCAGTGGACAAAATGGCCAAGAAACAATGAAATGAGCACTACAGCATCGAGACGAAGCCAAAGGTACACCAATCAAGGGCAATGGCTCACCGACGGGCTCTGGCCACGGAGAAACGGAATCTCGGGTGAGTTCGCCGGCCGCGAGGAAGAAGGCAATGAAACTCGAGTTTCCAGTGAAGACAAACGGAATTGGTGGGTCGACCGAACGCGCAAGAAGTAGGCGGAGCTGGAGCTAGCTTACCAGCGATGGTGGAGCACTACAACAACGGCACGGGCTCACCGGAGATGAAGCAGTGGCGACGGAAAAACAGAGCAAGGGGACGGGGTCAAACGGCGACGGTTCAGGCTATAAAGGATGGCCAGGAAGCTCAAGGAAGCTGCGCCGTGTCCTTCACCGCGCCTGGAACGCCGAAGAAGGAAACGCCGACAATGTAGCTTCGGCGGTGGACACTGTTCACTCAATTTACAGAAATGCCATTCGCCAAAATTCACAAATTACTCTCAAATTTTCATAACAACTCAAAAATCTCCAAAAACAAAAGTTGTTCAAAATCAAAAGTTCTACAACTTTGCTTTTATAACCATCTTCTAATTCGGTCTAGATTTTGAAATGATCTTTTAAATTCAAATAGGGGATATTTAACGAATTACGCCTTTTTGAATTACTCAAAATTTTTCTAAACAACTTGAAAAACTCCAAAAATAAACTTTGCTTAACTTGCCAAGCTCTACACTTTTGCTTTTGGGATCAACCCCAAAATATGCTTAGATTTTGAAATGGATTTTCAGGGTAGGATTTAAATGCTGAAAATCGGGGTTTTCTCGAAAAATTCAAAATCCAAACAAACTTTGAACTTGAGCCAAACAATACAATTCAACACATACCACATGAATATAAACTTGTTTTAGTGTATGCATCTCAAAGTTTTTACCAAATGCCAAATGCCTTGCAATGCATATGATGATATGACAGTTTTAGTATTTTAAACACCCGGGGTGTTACACCAGCACATTCTTGGTACATACTTGAGTACACTTCTTCGCGAACTCTTGGAAATGAGTCGGAATCCAGGGAATGAACTGCGCCCAAGATTGCCCGTCATCCGCTGGAGTCCGGAGAACATCGGCTACTGAACGAAAAGATTTCCACAAAACGTTCCAATTTTCAGTAGCCGTCGCCAGCTTCCCGGACAAGCCTTCAATAGTTTTTTGGGCCTGCACAAGATCTCTGTCAGCTCCGCGCCTAATCAGCTTAGCAAGGGCGAGTTCTTCCTCAGCATGAGTAATTACCTCCTCAGCTTTATTATGACTGGAGCGGACAAGAGCCTTCATTTCATCGATACTCTCCGAGAGCTTCTGCTTCTCAACTTGGAGAACTAGACAAGACACCCAAGAATAAGTCAGCGGAAAAAGAAGTCAAAATACAAGAAGAAACAGGCAGAACCCGCGGCACCTTTGCATTCATTCTTCGCAGACTCCACCGCGGCATCTCTCTGCTTCTCCGTCTCCACTACCCGGGCACAAAGGGTCTTCTCCTCCTTTCGGTGCATTTGACGCTCTGTCTCCAACTCAGCCCGGAGAAGGTCGAGATCGGCTTTCAGAGCGTCCACCTCAGAAGACAACTTTCTCTTATTTTCAGATAAGAAAAAGAAGCCAGAATGATCACGAGAGAAAGACTGAGCGAAAAGAGGCAAAGAGAAACAAGGCGTAAGGACAGAAGAAAAACAAGGACGCAAAAAAGAGTGGCAGTAAAACCTACCTGGAGCTTTTCACCAAAAGAAGTCACGAGGGTCGACAAGCTCCCTCAGGCTGTGGTCAGCTCCGATAACCGATGAGTGGCATCGAACTGTTGCACCACGCCACCGGAAAAAGAGGGACCACCAGAAGCAAGAGAAGGGGAAGGAGAGGCCGGCTGGGGCGAAGAAGGAGCGACCAAAGCAACCTCCAGAGAAGCCGGAGCCAAACCCTCAGAAGGACCCGGCACGACGGCCACAGTCACCTCCGGAGCGACCAAATCCGCAACTCCGCCAGGTAGCTCCGAAGCCCCCGTAGCAACTTCATCAACAGAATGTTGTGAGTCCTGAGGCTCGGAACTCATTGGCACGGCGGGAGGCAGAGAAGAAGTCGATGAAGAAACGAGAGAAGATGAAACACTGAAAAGTGATAAAAGGAAGCACCGATAAGAACCAGAAGAAGGAAGAAAGAAGCCAAAAAGATAAAAGTCAGGATTTACTCACCCGACTACTTTCTTCTTCGCGAAGCCAAAAGAAGGCCTCGCAGGGGGAACTACGACGGCGAAAACGTCCCCGCCACCCGACGATAGAAGCGGGATAGCCGACAATGGAGCCGCGGAAGAAGCCGGGGCTGGAACCATGAAAGAACTCCGCACTGGAGGAGCGGTAGAGCTCGGGACAGAGGCAACCAAAGAACTCAACACCAGAACTTCAGAAGAAGTCGGCGCGGGAGCCTCGGAAGAACTCACACCCGACCTCCGATTACTTCAAAAAGTTCAAGACTAAAAGTCAAGATAAAGAAGAGAAATTCAATGCAGCAGGAATATGAAAAACAACTCACCGCCGCATGATGAGGGGTACTTCATCGTCCTCTTCTTCCTCAGCCAAGGAAACCAGAGCACCTGCTGAAAAGAGGATAAAAAGTACTTGGTTCAAGAGAGAAACAGGAAAATAAAGGAACAAAGAGTATTAAATATGCTCACCTAAGAGCATGCTAGCAACGACTGGAGTACCTGAGGGAGTACTTGGTTTGCGAGGCTTCTTGGAGACAGGCAGGACAGATGAAGACCCATCCGTTTGCCCCCTCTTCGGGACACTGCGAGGACCACGAGGGACTAGACGAGGAACATATTCTTCATATACATCAACAAATCCAGAAGAAACCCCAGGAAGGGCTGTAGAGGTTTGGGACTTACTAATTGCAGAAGTTCTAGCTAGACGATCCCCAGTCTCCGCCACAGTAGGGAGAACATCAAGGGGGATCGGATCGACAAAGTTCCGCCCAAGCTCCTGCAAAAAAAGATAAAACACCGAGACAAAGAAAAGCTAAGCAAGAACGGATGCAGCAAGAGTACATAAAGTACTCAAACAAAAAGATAGACAACTCACAGCTGGGGGCGGGTTGATGGCTGAGAACTCAGAGACGGCAGGAGGAATGACGCTCACTCCCTTCAGCATCTTCTGAAGGTGCTCGAGTACCTCCTCACCGGTCAGCTCAAGAGCTGGGACCATGCGTGAAGGATCCTCGGCCCCAGAATACTCAAAGCCAAGATGCTCCCGTTCCTTCAAAGGCTGAACCCGGCAATGAAGAAAGCTCGAAACGATACCAAAGCCAGTCAAACCCTGCTGTTTCAGCATGCTAATCCTATCAAGGAGCGGCTGGATCACTTGAATCTCAGCAGGTGACTCAAGCTTCTTGTCCCATCAGTCATTCACCACAGGACCAGACCCAGAGTGGACGACGAGGGAAGGGATCAAATTAGCAGCGTAAAACCACTCGGCACGCCAATCTTTTACAGAATCGACCAGGTCATAGTCAAAAAACTTAATCTTGAGACCCTGGTGAAACTGAATCCTGCAACCGCCAAGAACACTGGTTTCTTCACGGCGGGGTTGAGGTTTCAGACGAAAGAAAAAGCGAAAAAGAGATAGAGAAGGAGGGATCCCAAGGAAGGCTTCACAAAGATGAACAAAAACAGAAAGATGGAGAACGGCATTGGGGGTTAGATGGTTCAGACTAACCCCGAAATAACCAAGAAACTGATGAAGGAAGGCGGAAGCAGGAAGACAAAGTCTGGCGCGGACAAAGGAAACAAAGAGGACAATCTCACCAGGACCCGGAGCCGGAACCCGATGCTCGTCCGGAACTCTCCATTCAGCGATGACTTTGCTTTGGATCAAGACGTCGCTAACGAGCTCGCGCAGCTGGTCTTCGCTTGTTGTTGGAGCCGGCCAAACCTTCTGAGCAGCCCTCATGGCCACGAACTCCTGGTTTTTGATCAAAGAAAGGGACGATTCCTCGTCCACGAAGGTCGCCTGAGACTTGCTTGCGGTTTTCTTCTTTCCCATGAACTGGCGGAAGCAAAGAAGGCACTAGGGAAGAGGAAGCTAGGATGATGGTGCTCGGGTGACAGCAACGATGACGGCAGCGGATTTCTGAAAGCTAGGGTTTAAAGGCAAGAGCTAGGCAGCAAGAGAAAGGAAGATAAAAGGTCTTTAAATAGATTTTTCAGTAACAAAAATGGCCCACAAGGCCCGTTAAAGCACAGTGTGAGAACGCAACGGTCCATTTACCGATGCAGCTAAAACGATGGAGGGCACGAATCCACACAACGGTACAAACCAACGGGCAGATTTCAGACTTATCCGCACAGCACCACAACAGGGTTATCAGATAACTACAAGAACAACTCATCAAACCAAGAAGAAAGAAAGGGCTACCTCGCAAGGAACAAAGTAACCCGGTTATTTAAGAAAGAACTCGGTAATCTCATGAACGACAGGGATCACAGCAGAAAAGTAAAAGACAACTCAGAAGACAAGATTCATTACATTACAAGCAACTTCAAAAATAGAAGATTACAAATCTTACAAGACCCAACGAACTCGGCGCCATGAAAAGCAAAGTAGCAAAGTGGAACACGGACACGGCTAGGCTCTGGAACGACTACATGTCCCAAATTGCTACTCGGAAGGACAAACCACCATCAGCTACACTGTTTTCTTCAAAGGACGGACGTAGTGCATCCAAGGTGGAAATTGGCAGCACGGCAGGGCAACATGGAGCAGAGAAGGCCGGCGGGCATCTGTCTACCCAAGACCGATGTGATGCTGGATATGGTGTTGATCTGCATCGGACAGTCTCAAGACAGGCGACGAGGATCAACCTAGAACTGCCGGATGAAGGAATGAAGCCCACATCACAAGACTTCCTCCAACTACCACCACGTACATCCTGGCACAATGCTGTCGTGGGATTAGCCTACCTCTAATCCCTATCACAAGACTTCCTCCAGCTACGACAAGACACACAGGAACTACAAAATATGTCCAGGGGCTGCTCTACTTCACAAACTACCATGTTCATAACCACGAAGGTTTCAACAGAATATCCAATGGATGAAAACAAGCACTCTGGGACAGTATTTATAGACCAAAGGAGCGGCGCACATGGACTAGGAGTACCAACGAAATAAGCCTAACAAAGGACACAGTGAAAAGACAGGACTCAATAATGGATGACTCAGGCGAGAGGAAGCAGTACTCGAAGACGGGCATATTCGGAAGAATATACCAGCACAGTACAACCCATGAACAAAAGGCATTTACACTCAACCACCACCATACAACTACATCTAACAACAGCAGACTATCAAAGAATACACCAAGACCTCGCATCCGAGTTCTTCCTGAACAAAACAACACGGATATACGCTCGGGGGCTCGGCCAGCATCATAGCTTAATCAACACTAAGCTAGGGAGCTCGGCCTTCATTTTTAACTACTCCCGGAGGCTCAGAACCAAAGACAAAGGACCAAGAACACAAGAAACTCAAGACTACAATGACGACGACACATCAAGACTCTTCATCCGACTTCTTTTCTAAAGAGAAGAACTCGGAGAAAGCACGGGGCTGCGGGATACACAGCACCGGAATTTTTTGAAGACAAGAATCTGGACCCTCCAACTTTTGCAAGAAAAAGCAAGAGGCTCGGGGGCTACACTCAGTGAGTGCAATTTTTACGAAAAATTGCACCCACCCAAAAAGAACCCGGACATAAGCTCGGAGGCTGCATGCCGCGAAACTACTCGGATGATGGTTTAATCCAAGACTAAAGGGCCGCTTCGGAAAGATGCCGCAAAACTACTCGAATGATAACATAATCCAAGTCTCAGGGACTACTTCAGAACACAAATTTTCAAACAATATAAAGGATCAAGACCCTCCAACTTTTTGTTCCAAATAGCAAGAGGCTCGGGGGCTACACTCAGTGAGTGCACTTTTTCTTTGAAAAAGCGCACGTCACCAAAAGACTTCCTCAACGCAGACCACTTCAAGACATTATGACAAAAAGAACCCGGAACGAGCCATGTTCAAGTTCTTTTTGATAAAACTTCAACGAACAATCAGAGCAACTTCAAGACAAGATCCTCCAGCTCCTTATTCCAAATAGTAGGAGGCTTGGGGGCTACAACCAGATGGATGCACTTTTTCTTCAAAAAGCACTCGCCACCCGAAGATCCCAAGAAGCGCTACAAGGTTTCACTCCAGAAAGCACTCGGATGACATTTTGTTCCTACTCAACAAGACTTGAAGGAGCAAGGCGAGACTTTCAGAGCTCAACCATGAAGTGCTCGGGGGCTTGTCGATACGGGACCCATAGGATACCCCGCAAGGGAGAGAGAAGGTCTATTCCAACTAGGATTCTTCCCATGTAATCTTAGTAGTAGAACTATTAAGTAATCCTACTAGGAAATCTCATTGTAAACCGACCAGGACTCTAGCCTCCTGACTATATAAAGGAGGGCAGGGCTCCTGAGAGAGGAGGACGACAATTGTACAACACAACATATCACAATCAATCCAACGCAAAGGCTAACGCCGACCGGACGTAAGGTTATTACTCGATCTACGATCGAGGGCCTGAACCAGGATAAATCGACCGTCTCTTGCGTTAACCATCGAGTTCAGCATACGCCGAAGCCCGAACATACTGCCCCGGGTACCCCCGTGGCAGGCTATCGGTGGTGAAACATCGACAGTGTCACTCTAAGTTAAAACAGAACCGTTAGAACACAACGGCTATGTGCTGACCGGACGCTCTGGCTAAACTGACCAGACGCTGGAGCCTCAGCATCCGGTCGAGTACAATAAGGGTCCAAATCCGTTTTCCTCGACCGGACGCGTCCGGTCCACCTCAACCGGACATAGCCCAGCGTCCGATGGTAAACCCTAGCTACTGTACCGCCAGGTCAGCGCGACCGGACGTAGGCAGTCAGCGTCCAATGCATTTAGATCCAGCGTCCGGTCACTTGATCGACGCTGGTATCTCCTCTGTCTTCTTCACCCTTACTCAAATGTGCTAACCACTAAGTGTATCACCTTGTGCACATGTGTTAGCATATTTTTACAAGTGTTTTCAAGGGTGCTAGTACTTCACTAGATCCTAAATGCATATGCAATGAATTAGAGCATCTAGTGGCACTTTGATAACCGCATTTCGATACGAGTTTCACTCCTCTTAATAGTATGGCTATCTATCCTAAATGTGATCACACTCACTAAGTGTCTTGATCACTAAAACAAAATGGCTCCTACATTTTATACCTTTGCCTTGAGACTTTTGTTTTTCTCTTTCTTCTTTTCCAAGTTCAAGCATTTGATCATCACCATGCCATCACCATTGTCATGATCTTCGTCATTGCTTCATCACTTGGAGTAGTGCTACCTATCTCATAATTACTTTGATAAACTAGGTTAGCACTTAGGGTTTCATCAATTAACCAAAACCAAACTAGAGCTTTCAATCTCCCCCTTTTTGGTAATTGATGACAACCCTTTCACAAAGATATGAATTTAAGTTTATTTAAATCCATGTTGCTTGCCCAAGCATATCTACCATGTGTAAAGGTAATGGGCAAGTTTCATGAACTCCAAATGGTAGTAATTGCTCCCCCTACATATGTGCTAAGAGTTTGGATTGTAGCTTGCACATATGCTTAGATAGGAAATATAGGAGTCAATTTCTACCAAGTGATGCTAAGGTATAAGAGATGGACCTTTGAAGCGTGATACCAATCGGAGTGCACTAATATACCATCATTAGCATCATTAGTAACTAGACATACACAAAAACTAGAATACCCCATGAGATCAACATTTAAAAGCAAGGGTCTAGTTTTCATAATGTGAGCATGAGTCTAGTTACTTTAGCCTATGCATGCTAGTTTTTCATTTCATCATTCAAACCTATAACTAGCATACACCACACAAGCATGGATATTGAAACTTAGAACTTATACCATGCAAGCAAATATATGAAATGTTCATTCAAATGCATCATATAAGTTTATGAGCTTGCTCCCCCTACTTGTGTGATCAAAATTTTAATGATCCCTTTCCTTTTATCATATCTCTCCCCTATCACTCATATCTTTGTTTCTCTCCCCCTTTGTCATCAATGACCACAAAGGCTTAAAGTATAGATAGGGTAGGATTATTAATGTCAACAATTAGCACAAAAGGTGAGCGCAAATTATAGATAGGGTGGGGTGAAACCATGTGAAAAGAGGATCATTTTCCCAATTTGGTGCAATCTAGATTACTTGCAAAAGATATTTAACTCGGTTTGATCCAAGGACAAGCTTCTTCACACCTCCAACTAAGGGTTATCTTGTACCATGTTGAGTTAAACACTTATAGCTCATTTTCTAAATCAAACACTAGGTTTACAAACCCACAAACATGTCATATGCTACCACTAGATCATGTCAAACATACAAGCAATAGTGGTACCATATAAGCATCAAATTCATTTGATTTTCATGAATGAGCCTAGGACATGATAGGAATGACTAGATGCACTAAACAAGTCCTTAGTAATGGATGGATGACATGCCAATCAACTTTACCTTGCTTTGCTCGAAGGAGAGGCATGTCATATAATGGGGGTGCATCAACACATATTGGAGAAGTCAAGTATGTTCAATTCATTCCTTAGCTTGCAAAACCTTTTCTCATCAAGTGGCTTGGTGAATATGTCGGCAAGTTGATCTTCGGTGCCCACACTCTCTATGCAAATGTCCCCTTTTTGTTGGTGATCTCTTATGAAGTGATGACGGACATCTATATGCTTTGTTCTTGAGTGTTGAACCAGGTTGTTGGTGAGCTTCACGGCACTTTCATTGTCACATAGCAATGGCACTTGCTTGAACTTGATTCCAAAGTCACTCAAGGTAGCCTTCATCCAAAGTAATTGAGCACAACAACTACCGGCCGAAATATACTCCGCTTCGGCGGTTGAAAGTGCTACACTATTTTGCTTCTTTGATGACCAAGATACAAGTGATCTTCCCAATAGTTGACATGTGCCCGATGTGCTCTTTCTCTCAACTTTGCATCCAGCATAATCGGAATCCGAATATCCAATCAACTCAAATCTTGCTCCTTTGGGATACCATAATCCAACATGTTGTGTATGCTTCAAGTACCTTAATATTCTCTTTGTTGCCTTCAAATGACTTTCTCTTGGTGAGTCTTGAAATCTGGCACACATGCATACACTAAACATCACATCCGGCCTTGATGCGGTCACATAGAGTAGACTTCCGATCATAGACCGATACATCTTTTGATCCACCATATTGCCACTAGCATCACTATCCAAGCCTTCACTTGTCCCCATTGGTGTACTAATAGCTTTACTCTCATCCATTTCAAACTTCTTGAGCATGTCCTTGATATACTTGCCTTGACTCACAAATGTGCCATTCTTCATTTGCTTGATTTGAAGACCAAGGAAGTAACTAAGCTCTCCGATCATAAACATCTCAAACTCACTTGCCATTATCTTGCCAAACTCCTCATAAAATTCTTGATTTGATGATCCAAAGATGATATCATCAACATAGATTTGCATCATAAACAAGTCATTTCCAAGCTTCTTGGTGAAGAGAGTGGTGTCAACCTTTCCCATCTTGAATCCCTTAGAGAGTAGGAAATCCCTCAATCTCTCATACCATGCTCTAGGTGCTTGTTTCAATCCATACAAAGCCTTTCTCAACTTGAACACATGGTTGGGTTTCTTTTCATCTTCAAAACTAGGAGGTTGCTCAACATACACAAGCTCATTGATGTACCCATTGAGAAATGCACTTTTCATATCCATTTGGTACAACTTGATGTTGTGGGCACATGCATAAGCTAGCAAGATCCTAATTGCTTCCAATCTTGCAACCGGGGCATATGTTTCTCTAAAGTCAAGACCTTCAACTTGAGTGTAACCTTAAGCCACTAATCTTGCTTTGTTCCTTATTACTATCCCATCTTGATCTTGATTGTTCCGAAAGACCCACTTAGTTCCAATCACATTATGACCCTTAGGCCTCTCAACTAAATCCCATACATGGTTTCTTGTGAAGTTGTTTAGCTCTTCATGCATAGCATTGATCCAATCTACATCCCTCAAAGCTTCATCTATCTTCTTAGGTTCAATGGATGATACAAATGAGAAATGTTCACAAAATGAGGCCAATCTTGATCTTGTTTGCACACCTCTTGAAATATCACCAATGATAGTGTCCAATGGATGATCTCTTGCAACATTGGTTGGTTGAAGCACTTGCACTTGATTGCTAGCATTTGATTGATTACTTGGTTGAGATGATGAACTAGCCATTTGTTGATCTTGCACATTGCCATCACTAGTGCTTGCTTGGATTTGATCATGAGAACCACTAGCTTGCACATTTGAGTTAGAGAGCACTTGGGTCTTGTCATCTTCAACATCAATCACCTCTCTAGGCCTTAACTCACCAATGTCCATGTTCTTCATTGCATTGACCAATTGAGTGCCTCTTACATCATCTAGATTCTCATCTTCCTCTTGGGAACCATTTGTTTCATCAAACTCCACATCATGAACCTCCTCAAGAGTACCACTAGCCAAATTCCAAACTCTATAAGCCTTGCTAGTAGTGGAGTAACCAAGCAAGAACCCTTCATCACATTTCTTTTCAAACTTGCTCAATCTAGTGCCTTTCTTCAATATATAGCATTTACAACCAAAGACCCGAAAGTATGCTATGTTGGGCTTTCTTCCATTCAATAGCTCATAAGGTGTCTTCTCCATCATGGGGTGACAATAGAGTCGGTTGCTATAGTAGCAAGCCATATTGATTGCTTCGGCCCAAAATAAATGACTCACATTGTACTCACTCAACATTGATCTTGCCATATCAATCAAGGTTCTATTCTTTCTTTCAACTAGCCCATTTGATTGAGGAGTATACTTGGCCGAGAATTGATGTCTAATTTCAAATTCATCACATAACTCATCAACTCTAGTGTTCTTGAATTCACTACCATTGTCACTTCTAACTTTCTTGATTGTGGTTTCAAACTCATTGTGAATGCCTTTGACAAATGATTTGAATGTTGCAAACACATCACTCTTATCAACAAGAAAGAACACCCATGTGTATCTTGTGAAATCATCCACAATCACAAATCCATATTTGTTTCCACCAATGCTAGTGTATATGGTTGGTCCAAACAAGTCCATGTACATCAACTCAAATGCCTTAGATGCGCTCATTATGCTCTTCTTAGGATGTGTATTACCAACTTACTTTCTGGCTTGACATGCACTACATAGCTTATCCTTCTCAAATATGACATCTTTCAAGCCTCTAACTAAGTCATGCTTAATCAATTTGTTCAATTGTTTCATTCCAACATGACCAAGCCTTCTATGCCATAACCAACCCATGCTAGACTTAGTGATCAAACATGTTGACAATTGAGCTTCTCTAGCATTGAAATCAACTAAGTATAGATTCTCATATCTAAATCCTTTGAATATCAAGTTAGAGCCATCTACACTTATGATCTCTACATCATCCACACCAAATATGCACTTGAAACCAAGATCACACAATTGAGCTACCGACAATAGGTTGAAGTTCAAGCTCTCTACTAGTAGCACATTGGAAATGCTCAAGTCATTGGATATTGCAATCTTACCAAGCCCTTTGACCTTGCCTTTGCCATTGTCACCAAATGTGATACTATCAATCCCATTGCTCTTACTTTCATTGATTGAATTGAACATTCTTGGATCACCGGTCATGTGTTGTGTGCACCCACTATCAAGCACCCAATGCCTTCCTCTGGCTTTATAATTTACCTACAAAAGAAGATCAATTCTTTTTAGGTACCCAAACTTGCTTGGGTCCTTGTAGGTTAGTCACCAAGGTCTTTGGTACCCAAATGGCCTTCTTCTTTGGGCCCACAATTGGTGTACCAATGAACTTAGCCTTCACACCATTGGCACCCTTATAAAGCATGTAACAAGAATCAAATTTGATTGAGGATACATTAGGTAGCTTGTTCTTGTTAGTCTTGCAATTTTGCTCTATATGCCCAACTTGCTTGCATCTATTGCAAAACCGACCATTGCCCTTCACAAAGCTAGCTTTGGGAGTGACAAAGGCTGCCTTGCCTTTCTTGGGGGTATAGCCTAATCCCTCTTTGTTGAGAGAAAACCTTTGGCTACCCAAGCACTTTAGCAAGCGGGCACCTCCACCATAGGCATTGCCTAAGGCACGAGTGAGCTCATTCACCTCCTTCTTGAGGGTTTCATTTTCCACCATTAGTGATGTATCATTCATAGGTGGAGTGGTAATGGTTGTGCTACAAGAAGTATTAGTAGGAGCAACAATATTAGGTTCATGAAAAGATTCATCAATAAGATCACATGTTAGTCCCACATCACATGTTACTATCGCTTGCTCCTTCTTGGCTTCCTCCTTCTTGACTTGCTTAATGAGAGAGGAGTGAGCCTTTTCAAGCTTAGAGTGAGCTTTGCCAAGCTTCTCATGGGCATCCATTAGCCCCTCATGAGTGGCATTGAGCTCATTAAAGGATTGCTCAAGAAATTTTACTTTCTTGCACAATTCTTTGTACTCCTTTCTCTTCATCTCATTGCAAGCGTGCACTTGCTCACACATGTCCAAGAGCTCCTCCTTGGAGTACTCCTCCTCATCCTCATCATCATCATTATCATTCCTACAAGAGTCACTTTCACATTCATCATCATCACTCTCATCATATTTTACCTTGGTAGGCTTTGCCATGAGGCATGTTGATGGAGTGTCGAAGATGGAGGGCTTGTTGTTGATGTCGATGCTTGCTAGTGCTCTCTTGATAGACTTCTTGCCATCATCACTAGAGTCATCACTATCCGATGAGCCATCACTATCCCAAGTGACTACATAGCATCCACCCTTCTTCTTCTTTTGGAAGGTCATTCTCTTCTCCTTCTTCTCCTTCTTTTCTTTCTTATCCTCCTTGTGCTTCTTCTTCTCATCCTCATCATTGTCACTATTGTATGGACAATTTGCTACTACATGATCGGGGCTCTTGCAATTGTAGCATCTTCTCACATACTCTTTCTTCTTGGTGTGATCTCTTCTCTTTCTTGCACCATAGCCCTTCTTCTTCATGAACTTGCCCATCTTGCGCACAAAGAGAGCCATAGCCTCATCATCAATATCACTTAGATCCTCATCATCACTTGATTCTTTCTTAGACTTGCCCTTGTTTTTGTATGATGATGAACTAGCCTTGAATGCTATGCTTTTCTTCTTCTTGTCCTCTTCTTCCTTCTTGTCCTCCTTGTCATCCCCCTCCCTTTCCACACGGTATGTCTCTTGTGTCATGACATCACCTAGTACTTGGTTGGGGGTAATGTCCTTCAATCCTCCTCTTATGATGAGCAATCTCAACATCTCAAATCTTGGAGGTAAGCACATCAAGAATCGATGGGAGACATCATCATCCTTGATCTTCTCTCCCAATACGTTCAAGTCATTGACAATGACTTGCAATCGATGGAACATCTCTGGAATGCTCTCATCTTCCTTCATCTTGAAGCTTGTCAATTTATCCTTGAGGATATACAACTTGGCACTCTTCACCGCCGGTGTGCCCTCATATGTTTCCTCCAATCTCTTCCACACCTCATTTGCTCTATCACAATCCTTGATTTGCTCAAACACCTTGGAATCAATGGCATTGTATATGGTGTTGAGAGCCATTGTATTGCATTACTTGTTGATCTTATCTTGATTGGTTGGATCATCTGGATCAATGATAGCATAGTCATTCTCAGTCACTTCCCATACTTGATCATTGATTGAACCAAGATACATCCTTATCTTTCTCTTCCAATAACCATAGCATGTGCCATCAAAGAACGGTGGTTTGCCCCCCACATGGTTGAACACAACTTGAGCCATAATTTGACACTGAGGTTGTTAAGCTTTTAATCAAAAGGTGACCACGGCTCCGATACCACTTGAAAGGTCCTAATATGGCTAGAGGGGGGTGAATAGCCTATTTAAAAATCTACAAATCAACTAGAGCAATTTGATTAGTATGACAAATAGCGTAATGCAAACTTGCTCTAGCTCTACAAGGGTTGCAAGCCACCTATCCAACAATTCTAATTGCAATGATTACTTAGGCACCCAAACTTGCTATGTAACTACTCACTAAGAGCTCAACTAGATGAATGTAAAAAATAAAGCAAGCTCTTAATTCTAATTATACTAAAGAGCTTGTATCAACTAGTTTGTAAGAATGTAAATAAGTGAGTAGGGTAATTATACCGTCGTGTAGGGGGATGAACCAATCACAAGATGAAGATTAAGCCAATCACCGGGAGAATGCAAATGACAAGAGACAATCGATTTTTCTCCCGAGGTTCACGTGCTTGCCAACACGCTAGTCCCCGTTGTGTCGACCAACACTTGGTGGTTCGGCGGCTAAGAGGTGTTTCACAAACCTCATCCACATGATAGGACACCATAAGAACCGACCCACAAGTGAGGTAACTCAATGACACGAGCAATTACTAGAGTTACCTTTCGGCACTACGCCGAGGAAGGTACAACTCCCCTCACAATCATCGAAGGCGGCCACGAACAATCACCAACTCGTGCTGATCCTCCACCGCTGCTCCAACCATCTAGGTGGTGGCAACCACCAAGAGTAACAAGCGAAATCCGCAGCGCAACACGAATACCAAGTGCCTCTAGATGTAATCACTCAAGCAATGCACTTGGATTCTCTCCCAATCTCACAAAGATGATGAGTCAATGATGGAGATGAGTGGGAGGGCTTTGGCTAAGCTCACAAGGTTTCTATGTCAATGAAAATGTGCAAGAGTTTTCCCTTGAGCCGTCCATGGGGCTATAAATAGAGCCCCATCAAATAGAGCCATTATACCCCTTCACTGGCCATAATGCGCTCTTACCGGACGCTCCGGTCATACTGATCGGACCCTGAACTCAGTGTCTGGTCCACTGATTTATGCCATGTGTCACTCTGAGTTAAAACAGAACCATCAGAACACAACGGCTACGTGCTGATCGGACGCTCTGGCTAAACTGACCGGACGCTGGAGCCTCAGCGTCCGGTCGAGTACAGTAAGGGTCCAAATCCATTTTTCCTCGACCGGACACGTCTGGTCCACCTCGACCGAACACAGCGCAGCATTTAGTGGTAAACCCTAGCTACTGTACCGCCAGGTCAGCGCGACCGAACGTAGGCAGTTAGTGTCCGGTGCATTTAGATCCAGCGTTCGGTCACTTGATCAACGCTGGCATCTCCTCTGTCTTCTTCACCCTTGCTCAAATGTGCTAACCACTAAGTGTATCACCTTGTGCACATGTGTTAGCATATTTTTACAAGTGTTTTCAAGGGTGCTAGTACTTCACTAGATCATAAATGCATATGCAATGAATTAGAGCATCTAGTGGCACTTTGATAACCGTATTTCGATATGAGTTTCACTCCTCTTAATAGTACGGCTATCTATCCTAAATGTGATCACACTCACTAAGTGTCTTGATCACTAAAACAAAATGGCTCCTACATTTTATACCTTTGCCTTGAGCCTTTTGTTTTTCTCTTTCTTCTTTTCCAAGTTCAAGCATTTGATCATCACCATGCCATCACCATTGTCATGATCTTCGTCATTGCTTCATCACTTGGAGTAGTGCTACATATCTCATAATTACTTTGATAAACTAGGTTAGCACTTAGGGTTTCATCAATTAACCAAAACCAAACTAGAGCTTTCACCTTCCTTGTGGCATACGTAGCAAACCATGGTTTGTCCTTCATCAAGCTTCTTCACTTCCTTGATGGTGTTTATCTTGATGAAGTTAGGCTTGCTTCGCCTTGCCTTTCACTTGAGTCAAATCCTTGGTGAGGCGAGCTACTTTTTGCTTGAGTTGCTCATTCTCATTTGCAACCTCTTGTGTGCATGTATCTACAATAACTTTCTCAACATAAACTTGGTTGCACAAAGATGAGTCTAAACATAAATCATTACAAGAAGTAGAGGTATCCTTTTTAGACATGTTAAAGATATAGCTTTTCTTTTTAGATGCCTTGGTGGGTGTTGTACTAACGGCTTTAAGCTTAGCAACTTTATTAGTTAGCTCATCACAATGTTTGCACATGGTTTCTATTTTAGCAAGCAAACTTTTATAAGCATCTTGTGAGCTAGCTAATTTTTCTTTTAATCTTTCATTTTTCTTTACAAGTTGTTCATCATTGATTGTGCATGCATTTATTGTTGCACTAGCCTTAAGTTGCTCAATTTTAGTAGATAGTTCAACATTGAGATTAGCAAAGTTCTCATATTGTTCAAGCAAAGTTTTGTATGCTTCTTATGAACTATCTAGCTTCCCTTTTAATTTTTCGAGCTTCTTTTGTTGACTAGCGCAAATTTTAGCATTATTAAGATTTTGTTGCACAATTTCATCATAAGAAGGCATTTCATCATCACTATCACTCTCACTAGAGGATGAGCTTTCATTACCTCATGCCATAAGGCACATACGAGAAGAGCTTGATGATGAGTGCTTGCGGCCTCGCCTTTTGTGATGGTGTTCTTCTTCACTTAAAGAATCATCCCATGACTTTATTGATGTGAGGGCTTGTTTCTTGCATGCCTTCTTCATTGTCTTGGGTGTGGGCTTGTTTGGACAAACTTCCACAAAGTGCCTCAACTCGCCGCATCCATAGCATCCTCTCTTTCTTTGCTCATTTCTTTGATTGGTGAAAATGAGATCTTGAATTTGGATGGGCACACCCTTGACATTGAGCCTTTGGATCATCTTCTCCACCTTGTTGATAAGTTTGATTGATTCTTTATCAAGGTCGAAGGTGGAGGAGGAAGATTGATCATCATCACTTGAATCTTCATCATCATCATTATCATCCTCATCTTCTTCTTCATCTTCACTTGAGGAGCTTGAGTTTAAGCTTGTCTCAACTTGCTTGCCCTTCATCTTCTTTTTCTCGCTACATGCAAGAGCTTTGCCTTTGCTTGATGAAGAGGCTTTTTCTTGACCCATCTTGCGTGACATTTCAAATGCCACTATCTTGCCAATGACTATTCCTAGGGTCATAGTGCTCAAGTCCTCCATGTTGTGAAGGATGGTGATGAGCTTGCATATTTCTTTTGTGGTAACATGGAGATGATCTTCCTCACGATGTCCGCATCATCTAGCTTTATTAATCCTATTGAATGGAGCTCATTGATAATTAGATTCAAACGAGAATACATATCATGAACAAGCTCATTATCATTCATTGTAAAGGAATCATAATTTTGTTTAGCTAGACAATGTTTTTGCTCATGGACATTAGATGTGCCATCATGGAGCTCTTGAAGTTTTAACCAAATTTCATGTGCCGTATTTAAAGTAAATACTTGGTTAAACACATCCATGCTAAATGATTCAAACAAGCAATTCTTAGCTCTAGCATTGAAATATATTTCTTTTTCATCACTCTTTGTGGGTTTTTCAGGATTTTTAATGGGTTTCATCCCATCACGAGTTACTCTCCAAACTTCCAAATCAACCGCCTTAAGATAGCAAGCCATTCTAGCTTTATAATAGGGGAAGTTAGTGCCGTCAAAGTGCGGAGGCCTAGAGGTATCCATCCCAACCACTCTAAATAGCGTCGGCTGAACGGCGGTTAAGCCAAAGGTCCAATTTGAGCCAACCTGCTCTGATACCAATTGAAGGGGATCATGACGCCTAAGAGGGGGGGTGAATTAGGCAACTTAAAATTCTAACTCTAAACTATGGCCTCTTTTTTAACCTTAGCAAAACCTATGCAAAAGACAAACTATCTAAATGTGCAACTATGGTTTTGCTAGTGTGTTGCTATCTCTACCGCAAAAGAAGTAATGCAATTAATGTAAATGCGGAAGCTAAAGAGCAAGGTAGAGATATGCAAACTCCCATCGATGACTCCGGTATTTTTATCAAGGTATCGAGAAGCGCGCAAGCTTCCCCCTAGTCCTCGTTGGAGCCCCTTGCAAGGAATCCCTCGCAAGGGCCAAGCTCTCGGTCGGATAACTCCGTGGATAGCCTCGGGCCTTCCTCACGCGTAAGTGGGTCTTCGACGTGCCTTTCGGCAAGCCTCTCCTGGATGCTCCCCGCCGTCTTCACTATCAAGCTTTCGACTGAAACGCCGTGGGCCTTGTTCCCTCTGGTACACGGTGGCGGCCACACCACAAACGCGGTTGGTGTGATCTCACAAGACTACAAGCCCCTCCGATGTACAACAATGGTGCGCACAAACACTAAGTGGTAAGAGGTATGCAAACCTCACTAAATACTAGGCCTAAATCTAGAGCAAGCGCATAAGCGGTGGTCTAATCAACCTAAGCACTTCACAAAGCACCTACGCTAATCACCTAATAAAACACTAAGCACTATGCAAGTGGAGATCACTAAAATGGTGTATCAACACCCTTGGTATGTTTCCTCAGCTCCACACTTGTCAAATGGCCGGTTGGGGGTTGTATTTATAAGCCCCACTGAGAAAGTAGCCGTTGGGGATGAAATCTCGCTTTTCTGCTACTGACCGGATGCTGGAGTCGTCCTAATCGGACGTGTTCGGTCATCCCAACCATTGGAGCCGCGAACAACTGATCAGACGCTGCCAGCGTCCGGTCACTTGCCACCGGACGCGTCCGGTCGCAAGTTCGCCGCTCTGGAACCTCTCTGTACTCGATCGGACACTGTTGTCCTGTGTCCGGTCGGTTTTGCCGCCAGCGTCCGGTCACTTGCTGAGTGTGTTGTCGGACTGATGAACAGTGCTATCGGTGCGTCCTGTCGATTCACTTGTTTAGCGTCCGGTCGCTGCTTGCTGATGCTGAGCCACTGATCGGAGCGTCCGGTCATTTTTCTCCAGCGTCTGGTCCAGCATTCGGTCACTTCTGTGAGCTCGTTTCTTCGTGATCTTGCGTACGGCTTTGGTTCCTATCTTCGTGCTTGGACTTTGCTTGATATCTTGTGTCTTCTCTTGTGCTCCTAAGGTCTTTGCTTGTGGTGTTGATCCTCGGATCATCACGTCGCCTTCGTCCAAGTCACGTCTTGCACCCTATTGAACTATAAAATAAACACTTGCAAATTCATTAGTTCAATTTGGTTGTGTTGGTCATCAAACACCAAAATCCAAAGTAAATGGACCTAGGGTCCATTTTCCTTACATTGTACATGTTACTATGGTTATACAGGCATGTTTCAAGTGTTTTCATCTGTTTTCAGAAGTATGTTGCCAGCACTGTTCGCCTAAACGGTCGTTTAGCCCATTTAAACACCGTGTAAACGCTACACGGTGGTGCGCCGTTTCCGTTTAATCACCCGTTTACCCCGTTTAATTGGCCGTTTAGCCGTTTAATGGGACATTTTGCCCGAATAATGGCTAAACGGTAGGTGACCGACTGTTTACCGTTTAGCGTTTAGGAAAACACTGGTTGCAAGTGTTTCATTTGGATGTTTCAAAAGTATGTTGCAATGTTTTATACATGTATGTTGCAAGTATCTGTTCCCAATGTTTTATCCGCTTTTCAGACGTATGTTGAAAGTGGGTTTATCTAGATGTTGCATATGTTTCACACATATGTTGCAAGTGTTTTATCTGGATGTTGCGTATGTTTGCTTTTTCAAGTGTTTCCAGGTGTGTTTTTGCAAGTGTTGCAGACGCATGTTTCAAGTGTTTCATCTATCTTTCTTTTTGTATATTGCAAGTGTTGCATTCGGTTGTTTTTAAAAGTAGATCTGGTGTTGTACATGTTACTATGGCTATACACGCATGTTTCAAGTGTTTTATCTGTTTTCAGACGTATGTTGCAAGTGTTTAATTTAGATGTTTCAAAAGTAGATCTCGAGGAAGCACGTGTTGCTACTGCTACTACGCCGCCTTGGGTCACCGCGCACCTGTTGTGTGCATTCGTGTGCGTGAAACGGAGCAGTCTTGGGGTGGTCCTGTGCATGTGTGGCCCCGCGCGGCCTTTGGAGCGGGATGGGTGCGGGGCAAGAGAGCTGGGTGCGTCAGGCGCGAGCACAAGAGCACTCTCCGACACTAGCTCTCTGAATCGGATGTCCGGGCGCTAGCAAGTCTCACCAAATTAAGGCCTACTCGCAGAGTGTCTTGGGCCTGTGAATTCCTTTGGTTCATTTGGAGAGCCAAATAACGTTAGAATCGAGTTTTAAGTTGGACATGTGTTGTCTTATGTTAAACATCTGTAACAAGTTGTCTGATTTCTTTAGATTTAAGGGTATAAAGCCGGATTCTGTTCCTTTGTCAAAAAAAAAAAAAGAAGAAGAAGAAGAAAATGTTGAACAAGGACACTCGCGTCACAGGCTGACAAGCAACCAGCAGGGACGAGCAACACGAGCTGCTGTTGTATGTGCCCCGTGCCTGCTGCACCTGCATTAGCCCCACCCAGCCGTCGTCCACTCGTCCTGGTGCTCCTGACGCTGGGCGGCTGGCCCAGCACATCGCTCCGCCGCCGGAGACACGAATTCAGTGGCAGTCCTTTGTGTTGCGATAGATGTTAGGCCGCTGTCCCGCCTCTGGCTCCAACTCTCGGTGCATGTCCATGCATGCTGCATCTTTTTTTTGCTTCATTCATGATCCTAGGCATTTCTTAGAGTTTCCACGTACTACATGCTATGCTGGTAGTACACAAGAAGTGCCGATAGTGGCCATGTCAAAAGTAAACAGCTGGAGTCATACGCACTTTGCATTCTGCTCACACTTGGTGATGGTGAATGAGAATCCTGGCCGGTTTAGAGCACTTGGTGATAGTGCCTCTGCCCTGCTTTGCTTTTAGCCCCCGGTAATGCGTTAGGTTCCGGTATTAAAAACATACCTGCACGGCACAAGGTATCATCCACTAATTTACACATAGTAAACTTTCTAAAAACGTAGTCATGCAAGACCTCATGCCAAACAAAATCCAAGGTGGGCTGGATGGCCATAGTGTTGTACACTGTGGATGGGGCAAATAACATAAATTTATTTGGTGTCAAAGAGGTAGCAATACTAATGAAAGGACCTGTCTATCTTCCGTTGTACGTAGTCATGTTGAGGTGAAGCATGAGATTGGGCAACTATATAGAAAGAGGTGGAGGTTTGATTATTACCAAAACATCGCTTGTCAGGTCCCAAAGCTGGCGCACTATTGTGATTTGGTCACTCAAAAGAAGGAATCTCGCCAAGTGCATAGGACTGTAGGTTGAAGGAAGACAGTATACTCAATAAAGGTTGAAACATTAAGATCTCCAACCAAAAACAAACTGAATAAAAATGACTTGTTGATCTGAAGTAGTTCCACAAAGCAATAAATATAGCTTACTGACACTACAAGATCGTGGCCTCGCTCATGTTTTTCTATTTTGCGGTTCAACTCTTGGATGCTGTCATAGCTGTGAATAAGTGGCAACCCCTTCAAATCTATAAACATTTGCCACATAAACAGTAATAATTAGCATTCACTCCAGAATTCACAAATTTGAATAAAGCAACTAACACTTGTGTCGGATACAGTGAGAAGGGGTACCCTAAGCAAGAACAAAAAAACGACTGCTTAGACTTCGTAAAAGTCGAAACCAGCTAAACACCGCTGGCCTCGGCCGATTCTCCGACTCGCCCGAGGCCCCCTCACCACTGACCTCGAGCGATCCCCCACCAAAGGCCTCGGCCGGGCCACCGACCCTCCGTCTCGCGCGAGGCGGGCTCGGCAGCACTCCGCTGCCTCTTCCTTCACCCGTCCCTCTGACAAAACGTCGTGTCGCATTAACTCAGCCAACTGCTGCCCCTAACATCGGCCGCATGCTCGGCACAGTACGGCGGAATGGCCGACGGGACAGGAGGCAGGACTGGGCAGGGGTTACCCGCCACTGTGCTAACCACTATGCACATAGTTGATGCCCATACCTCACTGTGCTGCCAACCCCTGCTCCGAGGACAACGCAGCGTGGGGAGCCACGTCGGGGCTACTGTGGCCTCGGAATCAGTACCCAGGACCAATAATTCCCTCCAAGGCCTCGGCAGTTGGCTTCAGGGGCTCGGCAGCCTGAGGATCCATGTCCGCCGAGCCCCCCGCGATGGCTCGGCCTCGGCATCTGCAGAGCCACAGCTCCCTACGACGTCATCACACGATGACCAGCACGTCGCCCGGACTGGGCAGGGGTTACCCGCCACTGTACTAACCACCATGCACATGGTTGACGCCCATGCCTCACTGTGCTGCCAACTCCTGCTCCGAGAACAACGCAGCGTGGGGAGCCACGTCTGGGATACTGTGGCCTCGGAATCAGTACCCAGGACCGATAATTCCCTCCAAGGCCTCGGCAGTTTGCTTCAGGGGCTCGGCAGCCTAGGGATCCATGTCCGCCAAGCCCCCCACGATGGCTCGGCCTCGGCATCTGCAGAGCCACTGCTCCCTACGACGTCATCGCACGATGACCAGCACGTCGCCCGCCATGTCCTGCATCAAGCAGTACTGGAGCCCCACGACGCACAAGATCAAGTATGACCGGTGCGTCACTTCTGCACAACAAGGACGGGGCCACTCCATCGACCATACCACAACAGTGGCCGGCTACAGGGTTCGGACACGCCACCCCCATTTATAGAGCGCTATGTAGGGACGTCCCGGGTTCTCCCTTAGAGTATAAAAGGGAAGGACCGGGGCCATTTCTAGAGGAGGGCAACAGGCAGAAAGACGAACACACAGATAGAACTACACACTCCTACACTGCTTGGGAACAACGCCTCAAGTAGCCCGCGCCACCCTCACCGAGACCTGGGGCTAGCTCCCTCTCTCACCTAGCTTGTAACCCCCTACTACGAGCACTCTGGTGCAAGGAAATACAAGATCGATCTCTCAGACTGGACGTAGGGCCTCGATTGCCTGAACCAGTATAAACCTTGTGTCTCTTTGCATCACCATCCGGGATTAGGGGCACGCAGCACAAATTCACTCGTTGGTTGAGGGACCCCCGGTTCCAAAACACCGACAGTTGGCGCGCCAGGTAGGGGCCTCTGCGTGTCAGCTTCGTCATCCTAGCAGGACCCGGATGGCAGACCCCATACGACCATTGCGTCTCGGCACCGTAGTTTGGTTCGGGAGCCTAGAGTTTATGTCTCTAGGGCATGAGTACGACATGGTGCTCCTCACTCCTTGAGCCCCACCGTCCGACAATGAAGTCGCGCCCCGGCAGCCCAGGCGTAGGCGGCGCCCGGGCGGCCGCTCTCGCCACGCTCGCCAGGCACGACGCGAGCAAGGCCACCCCGACGCTACGCGAGCCCGGGGCGGCACACCACTCCCCGCCGATATCCTACGACCAGCTGTTGGTATGGGGTCCCTGGCTAGGGACCTGTCTGGCCTGAGCATGGACGAAGGAAAATCGCCGGTGGCTCATGGCGATGCCCAGTCGTCTAGCTCCGCTCCACCACTCCCTGAAGAGTCGACCCCGGTGGGGCAGAATATGGAGACGGCACCGTCCCCATACCCCTTTGGGTTGAGGAATGCCGCCGCCTCTTATGCCTACGCCTACACTGCCGCTCATGAGCACCCCTCGGAACGCCGCCAGCGCTTCGCTCTCGACCTGAGCACCCACTCCGACTCCTCGGACGAGGACGAGGCATGGCCCAGGGTGGATTTCTCCGAACTCCACAACCCTGGGGCTTTGCGCCAATTCTTGGCCGCAAGCGACTACTGCCTCGGCTATTCCGACTCCGACGACGAAGGGACTTACGATCCATCTCGTGAGTGCTTCCACGTCGGGCTCGGGATGCCAAGGGCGGGCGAAGAGGACGAGAGGACAGGCAACCATTCCCCGCCCCGGGCAGGGGCGAGCGACGCCACACCTCCACGACTCGAAGCCCCGGCAGCACGGAACGAGAATCTCGTTCACGGGGAGCATCGACGCCCAGACCTGGAGCAGCTCCGCGAGCTTCAAGCCAAGGTCGAACAAGACCGACTCCATCTGCAACAGCTTCGGGACACTCTCGAGCAGGAGCAGCAAGGGCATTCGCAACGCTCACTTCCCAGCCCGGTTCCGGCAACCTGCCAACCTCACAAAGTATAGCGGCGAGACGAACCCCGAGCTATGGCTAGCCGATTATCGCCTGGCTTGTCAGCTAGGCGGTGCGGAAGATGACCTGCTCATCATCCGCAACCTCCCTTTGTTCTTGTCAGACTCAGCACGAGCCTGGCTCGAACACCTTTCTCCCGCACAGATCCACGACTGGCGCGACTTGGTGAGAGTCTTCGTCGGGAATTTCCAGGGCACCTATGTGCGCCCCGGGAACTCCTGGGACCTCAAAGGTTGCCGCCAGAAGCCAGACGAATCTCTTCAAGATTTCATCCGGCGCTTCTCCAAGAAATGCACCGAGTTGCCCCGCGTCGGTGACTCGGAAATCGTCCAAGCATTCCTCTCTGGCACCTCCTGCCGAGACCTGGTCCGAGAATTGGGCCAGAACGTACCAACCACAGCGGCCGCACTCCTCGACATCGCCACCAACTTCGCCTCGGGCGAAGAGGCGGTTGGGGCCATCTTCCCCAACAATGACACCAAGGGGAAGCAGAAGGACGAGGCCCCCGAGGCCTCGCCCACCCGCATCCCCAAGAGAAAGAAGAAGGGTCGCCTAGGGAAGCAAGAGGTCCTCGAGGCCGTCCATGTCGCCACAACAGATCGCAGGAATCCCCGAGGCCCCCGCGGCCCCGGGCTATTTGACGACATGCTGAAGAAGCCCTGCCCTTACCATCAAGGTCCGGTGAAGCATGCCCTCGAGGAGTGCACCATGCTCCGGCGTTACTACGCCAGGCTTGGGCTCCCCGACGACGATGAGGCCAGGAAAAGGGGCATCGGCGAAAGGGACGGCGATAAAGATGATGGGTTTCCCGAGGTACGCAATGCCTTCATGATCTTTGGCGGACCCTCGGCATGCCTCACGGCGCGCCAACAAAAGAGGGAACGCCGGGAGGTCTTCTCGGTCAAGGTGGCCACCCCCTGGTACCTCGATTGGTCTCTGTGGGGGTATTAACCCCTATACCCTTACGGCTAAGCTTGGGCTGGCCCGGATCGATGGGTTCAGTCCACCCGAAAGATGACGTGCGGCCCAGTTAACCTGATCGGAGCCCCGCACAAGGAATCAAGACGGATTTGGCGACCAAGCAGGATCCTGGTCGGTTAGAATAGGAATCCTTATCCGGCCAGATATGGCAATTGTAACCGACTAGGATTAGTTTCCAGATCTGTAACCCTGCCCCCCGGACTATATAAGGCGGGCAGGGGACCCCTCTAAAAAATATCTCTCATTGACATACAGCAATACAAATCAGACGCAGGACGTAGGTATTACGCCTTCTTGGCGGCCGAACCTGGATAAAACCTCGTGTCTGTCTTGCGTCACCGTCTTGTTTGGGACTTGCGCATCTGTCTGCCGATAATCTACTACCTTGGGCATACTCCATATTTCGTCGACAGTGGCGCGCCAGGTCCAGGGGCCCCCTTTAGGGGTGTGCGCGTTGATCTATGGTGAACCAGATGGGATCTCAAGACTTACGTCCTGGCGAGATCGATTTTCATCTTGCCTGCGACGTCAACACGGAGATTTGCTGCCGAACTCAAGTCGCCGTGCCAAGACCAGCAACCCAGATCAAAGATTCGCGTGGTCGTGCAACAATCGAACTCGACATCTACTCCGGTTAAGGTGGGGCCAGCAGGTTCCCATCAACTGGGTGAAGGCATCGGACGAGTACGAGGCGCCAGATCCAGGCGAGTCCGTGCACCGCATCTGCTACATCTCGTACTGCCTAGACTCTCTTTTTGTCATTGCCGTTCTGTTTTCCATGGAGCCCGTTGATTTCGCGTCGCCGAGGAGCCTATCGCCGAGTCCGTGAGGCCTGATAGATTTGGTATGGACAAGTACGTACATGGTTACGTGCCTTTGCGTCAGCCGAACGACAACAAGCCAGCAAGCTAGATCGTCATGCAAGCCAAGCCAATTAATCTGTACATGCTCATGTACATATGAAAAGACATGCAAGCCAATCAAGTTGCTTTACGTACTTGCACCTACACCGCCATGCAAGCTACCGAGACTAGCCTGTACACATGCATCGGGAAGGAAGGTACATCTACGTATGAAGCAGATCGACTGCACGTACGTGGACCGGCATCTCCGAGCTCCGACCACGTCGACCGCGACCACGTCGACCACGTCCCAAGCAGCTCCGCCGAGCTCCGACCACGTCGACCGCGACCACGTCGATCACGTCCCGAGCAGCTCCGCCGAGCTCCGACCACGTCGACCACGTCCCGAGCAGCTCCGCCGAGCTTCGACCACCTCGACCACAAGACTACGTCGCAATGATGATCGCCGCGAAGAACGACGCTACGACAATCGCGACCACAGTCATGATGACAGGTCGAAAAGCTCGAGGACCGGACAACTTCATCGCCAACGACACGTCAAGCCATCTCTCGAACATCGCAACACGCCGACTACTCCCACCGGTCGTCAATGAAGCTAAGTATTATTTTTAATTGAAAATTTCTTCGATCGTCATACACCTCCGCCGACCACCCTTAGGGTGCGCTCCGCGTCGAATTTTCTCCATACATACAATCCAAAACATGTATAAGTTTTTACAACGGTTCGCCGATACGTTTTTCTTTCCTGCTTGAGAATCCCAGAGCCGGCACTGTCTCCGGCTCCACCCCACGCGTGCATGAGAGTCCGCCCTCTGCGCTACGGGTAGTCGGCAGTCGCTCCCTGGTAACACTGGCACTCTACGCGCGGCAGCGTTCCGTACCTCGCGCTACGAGATGTTGGTCAGCCCAGGGCTGGCGTATTCTTCAGGACAGGTTAATACATCACGCTACGCCGCTACATAACAAAAGGGCTAAAAACAGCTAATGTTATTTTTCGAATATTACACCAAGTATAATTCATTGCCAACCAAACACCAAGTGTTTACTTCACCTCATATAAAGAGGTCAATATATTTCGTACATCATCATGTACTACCGCTCTCCGTGTTTATTTTTCAGGAACACAGTTCGGTCAACGAGCTCATGCTTCGGGGCTCGCCAAGACCACTACGGTGCTCGAGGACTCTGGCCAGACCACCCTCGTGCTCGGAGACTCGCCAGACCACTTCGTGCTCTGGGACCCTCGGGGACTCGCCAGACCACTCCGTGCTCTGGGACTTCTCGCCAGACCACTCCATGCTCGGGGACTGCATCGACCACTCTCCGACCACGGCTTGGGGACTTCGTCGCTCGCTCCTCGACTTGTGCTCGGGGACTGCCTGCCTCGATCACTCTCCGACCACGGTTCGAGGACTTAGTCGCTCGTTCCTCGACCTGTGCTTGGGGACTGCATCGACCACTCTCCGACCACAGCTTGGGGACTTCGTCGCTCGCTCCTCGACTTGTGCTCGGGGACTGCCTGCCTCGATCCCTCTCCGACCACAGCTCGGGGACTTCGTCGCTCGCTCCTCGACCTGTGCTCGGGGACTGCCCCGACCACTCTCCGACCACGGCTCGGGGACTTTGCGTCTCGACTACATGCGACTGGTGACTCGCATACAGTTGGGATATTTTTTCTCACTTAGACCTTGCTACAAGGTTCATACCTCACCTTCCAGCAAGCTCGGGGACTACATCGGTACGATGCACCTGCCGGTGCATCTCGTATCGCCTGAACGACGATTGGGTTCTCAACTTAACTGGGAATTCTTTTTAGACCCTGGCACCACGTGACTACGTCACCTACTACCAGGCTCGGGGACTAAGTGGGCACACTTCACCTTGCGGTGAATGTGCTCGATCTGATGATCAAAGACGCTACGCTTCAAGACGCACTTACATTTCTTTTCAGAAATACAAGTGGGCACACTTCGGGGGAAATATTTTTCAAATTTTATCTTGAGCCCCTTACATCCTTCTGACAAGCTCAAGACGACGCTACTCGAAGGATACAAGGCGCTCGGGGACTAGCTGTGGGGGATAGACCCCCTATACCCTCATGGGTATACATGGGCCGCACCACCGGAGGTAGCCCGGCCCGCAAGATCAAGTTGTACATTGCAAGGCTACAAGCTGTACTAGATATTGTAATAGTACCAAATAGGATACTTTACTTGTAACCCTCCTCCTCCAGAGTATATAAGGAGAGGCAAGGGTCCCCTAGAGGACAGATCCATAGAGATCATACAGTATACATCTCAATACAATACACCAAAGACACAGGACGTAGGGTATTACGTCGATCAGACGACCCGAACCTGTCTAAATCGCTGTCTCTGCGCCTTGTGTCACCATCTGGTTCCAGATCACACGCATCCTACCGATAATCTACCACCACGGGCACCCCCCTCGGTGGACTGCCGACCATATTTCGTCGACAGTGGCTCGTCGACAAAATATGGTCGGCAGTCCACCGAGGGGGGTGCCCGTGGTGGTAGATTATCGGTAGGATGCGTGTGATCTGGAACCAGATGGTGACACAAGGCGCAGAGACAACGATTTAGACAGGTTCGGGCCGTCTGGTCGACGTAATACCCTACGTCCTGTGTCTTTGGTGTATTGTATTGAGATGTATACTGTATGATCTCTATGGATCTGTCCTCTAGGGGACCCTTGCCTCTCCTTATATACTCTGGAGGAGGAGGGTTACAAGTAAAGTATCCTATTTGGTACTATTACAATATCTAGTACAGCTTGTAGCCTTGCGATGTACAACTTGATCTTGCGGGCCGGGCTACCTCCGGTGGTGCGGCCCATGTATACCCATGAGGGTATAGGGGGTCTATCCCCCACAGCTAGTCCCCAAGCGCCTTGTATCCTTCGAGTAGCGCCGTCTTGAGCTTGCCAGAAGGATGTAAGGGGCTCAAGATAAAATTTGAAAAATATTTCCCCCGAAGTGTGCCCACTTGTATTTCTGAAAAGAAATGTAAGCGCGTCTTGAAGCGTAGCGTCTTTGATCATCAGATCGAGCACATTCACCACAAGGTGAAGTGTGCCCACTTAGTCCCCGAGCCTGGTAGTAGGTGACGTAGTCACGTGGTGCCAGGGTCTAAAAAGAATTCCCAGTTAAGTTGAGAACCTAATCGTCGTTCGGGCGATACGAGATGCACCGGCAGGTGCATCGTACCGATGTAGTCCCCGAGCTTGCTGGAAGGTGAGGTATGAACCTTGTAGCAAGGTCTAAGTGAGAAAAAATATCCCAACTGTATGCGAGTCACCAGTCGCATGTAGTCGAGACGCAAAGTCCCCGAGCCGTGGTCGGAGAGTGGTCGGGGCAGTCCCCGAGCACAGGTCGAGGAGCGAGCGACGAAGTCCCCGAGCCGTGGTCGGAGAGTGATCGAGGCAGGCAGTCCCCGAGCACAAGTCGAGGAGCGAGCGACGAAGTCCCCAAGCCGTGGTCGGAGAGTGGTCGATGCAGTTCCCGAGCTCAAGTCGAGGAGCGAGCGACGAAGTTCCCGAGCCGTGGTCAGAGAGTGATCGAGGCAGGCAGTCCCCGAGCATGGAGTGGTCTGACGAGAAGTCCCAGAGCACGGAGTGGTCTGGCGAGTCCCCGAGGGTCCCAGAGCACGAAGTGGTCTGGCGAGTCCCCGAGCAATACACCTTAACCGAGGGGGGTGCCCGTGGTGCCCGAGCAATACACCTGGATCTGTCTGCCGATAATCTACTACCTTGAGCAATACTCCTTTTTCGGGGGACGAGCCGAAAGATGTCCGCATCCTCTGCTTCGTCGTCCGATGGGGGGAAGATGGCTTGACGTCGTTTGCTGGCAGCCGGACGCTTGCCAGCGGCTCTGGTCGAGGCGTCCTCTACGGTCTCAAGTACCGCCCAGTGAACGCCGTCGGTCCTGGCGCTGGTCTGGGCGGTTGGCCCAGTAGCTTGAGGCCATTCTACACCGGGGGGAGGCGACACAAACACTCCTGCCCGGTCACGGCCATTACACTGAGACACACAACGAAGGAAAAGACAGTTATTTCTCGATGCAACATGACTGTACAGTTAAAAGGAGGCGTCATTTACCTTTGGGGGAGGGCGAGCCAGCTTGAAGGCGTGTTCAATGGCGTTCAGTGCAACATAATTGGGATCGGCCAGGTTGAACAGCTCTCCAATCCTGGCCTTGATCTCCATCTTGTCGAGCGGCTCCTTTCTGGTCCTCGTCGGATCAGCGCCTCCTTGGTACTCGAAGCCGGGGTGAATCCTTTTTTGGCAAGGCTGAATTCTTCGGCTGATGAAGTTGCCGACAACGCTCGGGCCATCAAGCCTTCCCCACGGGATCATCCCGAGCAGTTCGGCGATCTGCTCCAAGTTCTCGGGCCTCTCCGACCAGCTGCTTTTCTTCTCTGGAATCAAGCCCACATCGCACAGAGTGATGGTGTTCGGCTCTTCACGGATGTAGAACCACTTCTTGTACCACTCGTCCAATGAGGTGTTCCAGGGGCAATGCAGGTATTGAGCCTTCATGCCGTCGCGCAGGTTCAGGTAAACGCCTCCGGCGATCTTCGAGCCACCGCTCCCTTTCTTCCGAAGACAGAATAGGTGGCGAAAGAGGTCGAAATGGGGCTGGAAGCCGCCATAAGCCTCGCAGAGATGGATGAAGGTGGAGACAAGAAGAATCGAGTTGGGATGCAGATTGCAAATCCCAATCTCGTAGTACAAACAGAGACCCTGAAGGAAAGGGTGCACTGGAATCCCAAAACCCCTTTTGAAGAAATCTTCAAAGACCACAATCTCACCTGGTTGTGGATCGGGGAAGCTTTCTCCTTCCGGTGCACGCCATCCCGCAAGTGCTTTGTTGTGGAGCACTCCCATGGCGACGAGGTCCTCGATGGTCTGCTCGTTGCTCCGCGACTTCCACCATTCCTTCGCCATGACCCCGCCTTTCTTCTAGGCGTCTCTCTTCGCCATTAGTTCGTCCTTACGAAGTGGGTCGATGCAGGAGACCGAGGGGATTGGTGATGATTTTTGGGAAGTAGGGTTCGGCAGGAGGAAGAAGAAGGTTGCGGCGGCGGATGACAATGGGGAATGGTATGAGTAACTTACCAGATCTGCATTATATAAAACAAAGAGCACCGTCGTTTCGTCCGCCCGAGAATATTGGGAGTCGTGCGCACGCGCCGCAGACGGTTGTTCACACAACCTCGAAATCTGCGCCAATAAACGCGCTCCTTCGTTAACAGTGTACGCGCCTCTTCGTTGATGGTGTAAGGGGCCCCACACTGACACACCTCAATACAGGTGTCAACCGACTGTTTGCAAAAAAAAAAAAAAAAGAGAGAAGAAGAAGAAGACGGAATGACGTATTGTATCTCTTTACTTTTTTGACCAGACGTGTCAGACTGGCCTTGGCAGAGAATAGAGAAAAGTACACAAAATAATAGTACAAGCAGCGCAAGTGATCGTGGATCTGCCCGGACCACTAATGTGCTCGGGGACTGCCCAGACCACTAATGTGCTCGGGGACTGCCCAGACCACTAATGTGCTCGGGGACTGCTCAGACCACTATTGTGTTTGGATACTGCCCAGGCCACTTTTGTGCTCGGGGATCTCTCCGACCACGGCCGTGCTGGGGGACTGCCCCGACCACTGCTAGCATAATGGTTATCCTTGGCTACATGTGATCTGTACTCACATACAGTTAAGAGACTTTTCTTTAGACCTCGCTACAAGGCTCATACTTCGCCTTCCAGCAAGCTCGGGGACTACGTCGATACGATGCACCTGCCGGTGTATCTTGTTTTGCCTGTACGGTAATTGAATTCTTAATCTCAGTGGAATTTCTTTGATAGACCCTGGCACCACGTACCTGCGTCACCTACTACCAGGCTCGGGGACTAAGTGGGCACACTTCACCTTGCGGTGAATGTGTTTGTTTAAATCGACCCCTGTGTTTTGAATGATTACGAGGATTATTAGTATGCTTGGGGACTGCCCCGACTACTGCTTGAATAAAGGTTCTCCTTGGCTACATGTGATTTGTACTCACATACAGTTAAGAGACTTTTCTTTTAGACCTTGCTACAAGGCTCATACTTTGCCTTCCAGCAAGCTCGGGGACTAAGTGGGCACACTTCACCTTGCGGTGAACGTGTTTGTTTTTCGACCCCTACGCTTCTGATGTTTCAGGATGCTATATTTCAAGACCACTTACATTTCTTTTCAGAAATACAAGTGGGCACACTTCTCAGGACAGAAATCTTTTTCTTTTTTCTTAAGAGCACCATACATTCTTCGGACAACCTACTTCTTCGGTGATGACGGTGGTCGGAGGCGTCAAGAATTCAAGCCTCGTTTGTCGGAGAAGGTTCAAATGGCGTGTCGCAGCATAATGCATGATGCTCGGGGACTAGCTGTGGGGGTATTAACCCCTATACCCTTACGGCTAAGCTTGGGCTGGCCCAGATCGATGGGTTCAGTCCACCCGAAAGATGACGTGCGGCCCAGTTAACCTGATCGGAGCCCCGCACAAGGAATCAAGACGGATTTGGCGACCAAGCAGGATCCTGGTCGGTTAGAATAGGAATCCTTATCCGGCCAGATATGGCAATTGTAACCGACTAGGATTAGTTTCCAGATCTGTAACCCTGCCCCCGGACTATATAAGGCGGGCAGGGGACCCCTCTAAAAAATATCTCTCATTGACATACAGCAATACAAATCAGACGCAGGACGTAGGTATTACACCTTCTTGGCGGCCGAACCTGGATAAAACCTCGTGTCTGTCTTGCGTCACCGTCTTGTTTGGGACTTGCGCATCTGTCTGCCGATAATCTACTACCTTGGGCATACCCCTAGGTAGACTGCCGACCATATTTCGTCGACAGTCTCGGGAAGCAATCACCTTTGATCGGGATGACCACCCCGATTATGTTCCAAACCCTGGGTAGTACCCGCTTGTCGTCGACCCGATCGTCGGCAACACCCGGCTCACCAAAGTGCTCATGGACGGAGGCAGCGGCCTCAACATCCTCTACGTCAACACTCTGGAGCTCCTGGAGCTCGACCAATCATGGCTTCGAGGCGGTTCCGCGCCCTTCCACGGCGTCGTGCCAGGAAAGCGCACACGACCCCTCGGGCGCATCGACTTACCCGTCTGCTTTGGCACTCCCTCCAACTACCGTAAGGAGGTCCTCACCTTCGAGGTGGTTGAATTCAAGGGGGCTTACCACGCCATCTTGGGGCGCCCGTGCTACGCCAAGTTCATGGCGATCCCCAACTACACCTACCTCAAGCTCAAGATGCCAGGCCCCAACGGCATCATCACCGTCGAGTCCACGTACGAACATGCATACGACTGCGACGTCGAGTGCATCGAGTACGCCGAGGCCATCATGGAGGCCGAGACCCTCATCGCCGATCTCGACCAGCTTGGTAGCGAGGTTCCCGACGCCAAGCGGCGCGCCGGGACCTTCGAGCCCGCGGAGGCCGTCAAGCTCGTCCCCGTCGATCCCACCGTCCCCGACGGCCAAGGACTGAAGATCAGCGCCACCCTCGACAGCAAATAGGAGGCCGTGCTCGTTGACTTTCTCCGTGCGAACGTCGATATGTTCGCGTGGAGTCCCTCGGACATGCCGGGCATACCAAGGGAGGTCGCCGAGCACGCCTTAGATATCCGGGCAGGCTCCAGGCCGGCAAAGCAGCGCCTGCGCCGATTTGACGAGGAGAAGCGCAGGGCCATCGGCGAAGAAGTGCAGAAGCTCATGGCAGCCGGGTTCATCAAGGAAGTATTCCATCCAGAGTGGTTGGCTAACCCTGTATTAGTCAGGAAGAAAAGTGGCAAGTGGAGGATGTGCGTGGACTACACTGGTCTAAATAAAGCGTGCCCGAAAGTCCCATTCCCACTACCACGAATTGACCAAATCGTCGACTCCACTGCAGGATGCGAAACCCTCTCCTTCCTTGATGCGTATTCCGGTTACCACCAAATCAAGATGAAAGAGTCTGACCAGCTCGCGACTTCTTTCATCACTCCATTCGGCATGTACTGCTACATAACCATGCCGTTCGGCCTTAGAAACGCAGGGGCTACTTACCAACGGTGCATGATCCAAGTCTTTGGCGAACACATCGGATGAACCGTTGAGGCCTACGTGGATGACATCGTAGTCAAGTCCAGGAAGGCCGGTGATCTCGTCGACGACTTGGAGGTTGCCTTCACATGTCTCAGAGAGAAGGGCATCAAGCTCAACCCCGAGAAGTGTGTCTTCGGGGTTCCCCGAGGCATGCTCTTGGGATTCATAGTCTCGGAACGTGGGATCGAGGCCAACCCGGAGAAGGTCTCGGCCGTGACCAACATGGGCCCGATCCGAGACCTCAAAGGGGTGCAGAGGGTCATGGGATGCCTTGCGGCCCTAAGCCGCTTCATCTCGCGCCTCGGCGAAAAAGGCCTGCCCCTGTACCGCCTCTTGAGAAAGTCCGAGCGCTTTTCTTGGACCACCGAGGCCGAGGAAGCCCTCGCCAGGCTCAAAGCACTGCTCACCAACCCCCCCGTCCTGGTTCCGCCCACCGAGGGCGAGCACCTCTTACTCTACGTCACTGCGACGACCCAAGTGGTCAGCGCGGCCGTAGTAGTCGAGAGGCAGGAGAAGGGACATGCTCTACCCGTCCAACGACCTATTTACTTCATCAGCGAAGTGCTCTCCGAGACTAAGACGCGTTACCCCCACATCCAGAAGCTGGTTTACACCGTAGTCTTGGCTCGACGCAAGCTGCGTCACTACTTCGAGTCCCACCCGATGACTGTGGTGTCGTCTTTTCCTCTGGGAGAGATAATCCAAAACCAGGAGGCCTCGGGTAGAATAGCCAAGTGGGCTGTCGAACTCATGGGGGAAACCTTGTCTTTCGCGCCTCGGAAAGCGATCAAATCACAGGTCCTGTCCGACTTTGTAGCCGAATGGACCGACACACAGCTGCCACCCATTCAGATCCAATCAGAATGCTGGACCATGTACTTCAACGGGTCTCTGATGAAGACTGGGGCTGGCGCGGGCCTGCTCCTAGTCTCGCCCCTCAGAGTACACATACGCTACATGATCCGGCTTCACTTCGCCGCCTCCAACAATGTCGCCGAATATGAGGCCCTCGTCAATGGCCTACAAATCGCCATCGAACTTGGAGTACGATGTCTCGATGTACGGGGTGATTCGCAGCTCATCGTCGGTCAGGTGATGAAAGAGTCAAGCTGCCATGACCCCAAAATGAAGGCGTACTGTGTGATAGTACGTCGCCTGGAGAACAAGTTCGACGGTCTCGAACTCAACCATGTTGCGCGAAAGTTCAATGAGGCCGCGGACGAACTGGCAAAGATGGCGTCGGCGCGGACCCCGGTCCCACCGAACGTCTTCGCCAGAGACCTCCACAAGCCATCCATCGACTACGCCTCGGCGACGGAAGAGGGCCCATCGGCCGAGCCCACCGCAGGGCCCGAGGCCCCCTCTACCACCGAGACCTCGCCCGCCGAGCCCGAGGCCATGGCGATTGACGCAGAGCCTCCCAAGGCCGACCAAGGAACAGACTGGCGAGTCCCTTTCCTTGATCGCCTCGTTCGAGGAGAGCTTCCTGCTGACAGAACCGAAGCCCGACGGCTTGCGCGACGCGCCAAGACTTACGTCCTCTGTGACGGCGAGTTGTATAGGCGTAGCCCATCTGGTATTCTCCAACGATGCATCACCACCGAGGCTGGCCAATCCTTACTTTGGGACTTGCACGCGGGAGTCTGCGGGCACCACGCGGCGCCTCGGACGCTCGTGGGTAACGCCTTCCGCCAAGGTTTCTATTGGCCAACGGCGGTGGCCGACGCCACGAAGCTAGTACGCTCCTGCGAGGGATGCCAGTACTACGCTCGACAGACGCACCTCCCGGCCCAAGCCCTCCAAACCATCCCCATCACATGGCCATTCGCTGTGTGGGGGCTGGACATGGTTGGGCCTCTGCAGAAGGCACCCGGGGGCTATACCCATCTGCTGGTAGCTATCGACAAATTCTCCAAATGGATCGAGGCTCGTCCGATCACTCAGATCAAATCCGAGCAAGCGGTGCTGTTCTTTACGGATATCATCCACAGGTTTGGGGTTCCTAACACCATCATTACTGACAATGGGACACAATTCACCGGTCGCAAGTTCCTAACGTTCTACGACGACCACCACATCCGGGTGGCCTGGTCGGCCGTAGGACACCCAAGGACGAATGGCCAAGTAGAGCGTGCCAACAGCATGATCCTACAAGGCCTTAAGCCAAGGATATTCAACCAGTTGAAGAAGTTTGGCAAGAAATGGCTTGTCGAACTCCCGTCAGTCATCTGGAGCCTAAGAAATACCCCGAGCCGAGCCACGGGATTCACACCGTTCTTCCTGGTCTATGGAGCCGAGGCCATCCTCCCCACTGACTTAGAATACGGTTCCCCGAGGCTACAGGCGTACAACAAGCAAAGCAACCGCACTGCCCACGAAGACGCCCTCGACCAACTGGAGGAAGCCCGAGACGTCGCGCTGCTACACTCAGCCAGGTACCAGCAAGCCCTACGACGCTACCAAGCCCGGTGCGTCCAAAGCCGAGACCTGAAGGTGGGCGACCTGGTGCTGAGACTGAGGCAGAGCAACAAGGGCCGCCACAAGCTGACCCCACCCTGGGAAGGGCCATACATCGTCGCTCAAGTGCTGAAGCCCGGGACCTACAAGTTAGCCAACGAGAAGGGCGAAATCTTCACCAACGCTTGGAACATAGAACAGCTACATCATTTCTACCCTTAAATTTCCAAACGTTGTTTACATTGTTTCTCGAAATACAATAAAGAAGCGTTCTTAGTTGTTATAATCTTTCGAGGAACCCCCCTATAGACAAGTCGATTGTATAGAACCTAAGGACCGTACGATCGTCTCAAAGGCGAAAAGGCCGACCGAGCCATGAGAACGGCCTACGCCTCCAGGCTACGGCAGCTCCCTCACCACCTTTTCACCCAAAGGATAGCGTAGGCTCCGAGGAAGTTCTATGCAGAGAGCTTGTCTATCAATAGGGGCTCGACGTCACAATAGCACTATAAGGGAGACTCGGCTCTGCCTCTGCAAAGCCGAGCCTCCCTCGGGGGCTAAAAAGGGGGAACCCCCTAAGTCCCGAACACCGTTTGTTAATGGTCTTTCAAAAAATTTCTACGCCAAACTCTCTCGTGCTCCGACGGGACCTTCGCAAGAAACCCAAAGACCAAAAGCTTGTCTGGAGGCCAAAGGGCCGGTCGAGTTGTGAGAACGGCCTACGCCTCTGGGCTACGGCAGCTCCCTCACCACCCTTCGCCGAAGGATGGCTTAGGTTCCGAGGGATTTCTTCGCGGGTTCCCAAGATTGAGACAGAGGGCACAGGCTCAGAAGTAGAACAGAAAACGGTTAAAAGACCCATGCACGCAAATACTTTAAAGGCCTCGACGGCCACAAAAACGTCACGATACGGCAACTAACTCAATCCGGTTACATGGCCCCTTTTTGCCTAGGTCAAAGCTCAAGGATCGGCGGCCAGCGCGAGAGGGACCACCTCTTCTTCAAATAGACCAGCCAGCGCTGTGCCAGGTGCCTCGGCCGCCTCCAACAGCTTCACGACCTCCGCATCAGCCTCCTCGTCATCTTCTGGCAACACGTAGCCGTCGCTGACAGCCTCGAGGTTGATGGCGTAGTGCGAGGAGACGACGGCCAGGGCGCGCTTGACACCCGTGTGCAACGCCCCCCGGAGCCTCTCGTGGACGCGGCCGCTCAACGCAATCAGGTGGCTCCCAAGGGAGCTGGCTGATTGGACCTCCTCGACATCCAGGGCCTCGCAGGCGGTACGGACAGCGCTGCGCAGCGCCTCATGCTCCCGGACCTCAACATCCAGCGCCGCTTGCGCTGCGACGGAGGCCTCAGCCGCTTGGGAAGCCTCTTTCTCCAGATCTACGTCGCAACGAGGGGTCAGGAGTCAAACGCGAACCGGAACAAATGAAACAAGGAACACGGTTCAGCGGAACTTACCCTCGGCCTTGCTCTTCCAGGCTAAGACCTCAACCCGAGAGGCCTTGGCCGCCTTGGTAGCCTCTGCCAAGGTGACTTTCGTCGCCTGATGCTCGCTCTGCTCCGCACCCAGCTGCCCGGCTGTGGCCTTCGCAGAGGCCGTCGCTTCTTGGGCCCGAGACCTGAAGGAGTCTCGCTCCTCCTCCAGTTCCTTGATCTTCGCCACCAGAGGGGCAGACTGCCCCTTAGCCGTGGCCAACTCGGCCTGAAGGTCAGCACAACGAAGGCGGAGGTCCTCCACTTCCGCACTCCGCGCCGACAAAAGCCCCTGGGCATTGGCAAGCAGGCCCTTCTGCTGCCGGAGCTGGTCCCAGATATCCCTCTCCCTTCGTAGGAACACCGATTTCCCAAGGGACCGGGTCTCGAGCTCCTAAAGAGGTAAAAAACGCACGTCAAACGCTGCGAGGGGGCTCGAAGAGAAAACAACTCGGCACGAGAGATGAAAGTACTTACCTGAGTGACACCAGGCAAGTCCCCTTCCATAATAGTCATCGCTGTCTGCAGCGACCGCACTGCCAGTTGGTGGTACTACTCGAGGGTATCCCACCGCCCCCCCCCCTCTGCGATATCTTCAAGGGCGAACACAGGCTCCCCCTCGGGATCAGCCTGGTTCCACCAGAAAACACGCGGGAAGTTCCACCCACGGGGCTCGGGCCGTAGCCAAGCAAGGGCCGAACTCCCCTCGGCGGGATCTGGGACTAGCTGCTCCATGGTACTGGCCGCCTCGACGTCCGCCGCCTCCTTCCCTCGGGAGGAATCATCAGACGAGATTGTCTGAACCAGGGGCGGCGCCAAAACTTGCTCCGTCTCCACCTCCATCGCCTCGGCCTCAACGGACCCAGGGGCTCTGGCCTTCGCCATCTCTACCTCGGTGGCCCCGGCGTCCACCGCCCTAACTTCGGAGGTCTTGGGGGCTCCGGCCTCACCCTCAATGGCCTCGGCAATGGTGGACGCCCCAGCCTCCTTCGCCCCAAGGCCCGCGACATCGCGAGGCGTGGGCTCCTCCTCCTCCACTCGCTCCGCGGCCGCCTCGGCACCCTTTTCCTGGGCAGCCGCCTCCTCCGAAACGGCCCCGCCCGATGCCGCGCCACGCTGCATGCCAGCCTGCGCCTCCGCTGCCTGATGGGCAGAGGAGCTAACGTTCACCTTGAGCGCCTTACGGGGCGCCAAGGCAGGATCTTCCACCAGATGTGTCTGGCTGGAAGCAAAGACACTCCCAAGGTCAGCATGCGACCAAGGGGCAAACAAGAAGTACTACGGACTCCACCAGAAAAGACGCTTACCGCGAATGGGGATGCAGCCGCTTCGACACCGCCAGCCTCCTCTACAACGGCGGCGGTGGTGGCAGCAGCGCGGCCTCGGTGTCCACCGGTGCCAGCTGGCCTCCATCGGACCTCGGCACCTCCTCGACCCTTCGCGGAGACAATGGGGTCGCCCCCACCATCGCTCGCTCCACCTCCACCGTCGAACCCATCGGGCTGATGGCACGCTCCTCCGACACCCGCGCCTCGGGCGCGTCGGCCTCGGCCCCGGGACGGGCCGCCACCGGCCCCGGGACACCTCCTCCTCCTAGGAGCGTCAGGCTCCTTGCCGGCGCCCCGGGCACCATCTCCCTAATGTCGGGGAGGTGTTCCAGGCAGGCCGTCCCCACCTCGCGCCCGCCGCCGTCGCCCGAAGATTCCGACACCGACGACGAGGGAGACGGCTCCAATGGGAGACCGTCGAGCTTCTGACGCCAGCGACGGGCGTCCAGCTTTTCGCGCGCGAGGAGCTTCTTCGTGCGCTTCGCCTCCTTGGCATCTTTCTTCTTCTTCTCCTCGGCGCGCGCCCTGTTCACGGATCGCCGCCGGGCGTCCTCGGGAACAGGCGGCAGGGAGCCTCGCACGTCTCTTATCCCCTGTGGGAACGACGAAGTAAGACAACAGACAAAAAAGGCGAAAAACAAGAAGGCCGCGAAAGCCTCGGCAACATCCAACTCACCAGTGAAATGTGCCCCCGTGACGGGCGCATCGGGAACGGCATCAAATCGTCGATCTTCGGCTTCCCGTCTACCGCCTCTCTCACCCGACGCAGGGTCTCGTCGTCGGTAAGGGGGAAGGCGGACATCTTGATACCGGCAATCGGGTCGCTCGGGGTCATCTCGAACAGCCGCCGCCGCCGGGCCATCAGCGGCAACACCCTCCGGCGGTGAAAGGCCGCCACGACCACGGCCGCCGAAAGGCCGCGGTCACGCAGCTTCCCCAAGGCCCGCAAGAGCGGCTCCAGCCTAGGCTGATCAGCCTTGATAACGCCGTATCCCCATTTCTCTGGTTGACTCTCTACAACCCGCCTGGTATAAGGAGGAAGTCCTCTGTCGTCATTGCGGAGGTAGAACCAGCCGTCGTACCAACAATGGTTGGACGATGACAGCTGGGCCGGGATGTAGAGGGACTGCCGGTCTTGGCGCACGTGAAGGGTGCAGCCGCCGGCCCTCTGCACCTTCTGGGCCCCCCTCGTTCCCCCCGGCTTGGTGGTGAACGTCGCCCGGAACAAGTGGAGCCACAACTCCCAGTGGGGAGCGATCCCCAAGTACCCCTCACAGACGGCGACGAAGATGGCCGCCTACGCGATGGAGTTGGGGCTGAAATTGTGGAGCTCCACGCCATAGTAGTGCGGGAGCGCCCGCATGAAGTTATCCACCGGCGACCCGAGGCCTCGCTCGTGGAAGACGACGAAGCTCACCACATAGCCGTCGCGCGGCCTCGGCTCCGACTCGTTCCCCGGAGCAATCCACTCTGGCTCGTCAGGGTCGGTGATCGGGCGAAGAAGACTGGCCTCCACGAGCGACTGCAGCTTCTCCTCGGTGACGTCAGACCGCTCCCAGGGATCCACCGGGAGGATGACGGGACCACCAGCCATTGCGCGGTGGAGGTCGCCGCTACGGCGGTAATCTCTCTCTCTCTTTCTTTCAGTCTCTCGCTCTCGCCCTTCTCCTCCCCGGTGCTCTACGCTCTCAGCAACGGCACAGAGGCAGCGAAAGCGAATGCGGAAAAGGTAAGAAGGGGGAGGGTGAGGCTCTTTGTGTATTTATGCAGGGACAAAACGAAACCACCGGGCGACGAAATCAGGGAAGTTTCCCCCAAAAAATCTAGCGCGGTTATCCAGATCCGGTCTTACCGCCCACGCGCCCACTCCCTCCTCATTAATCGCGCGTGCAGATACGTCCCGTCGGCTGACGCCACGTCGCGTCCAACCACAGCAGCAGCAGGCGCCGTTTCGCCTCCCCGAAAAAGCCGCCTCAAAAGACGCGCCTGCCGTTATTAGCCGTAGGAAGAGAAATAACCCCCCCCCCCCGATTCCTTTCAGGCAAAGGAACTGGGCACCGAGACCGCTACGGTCCAGGGGTTCGAAGGCTGGGCCCTTAGGGGTTTCGACAGCCGCCCCAGGGCAACAGAGTCAGGGGCGACTACGGGCGAGCCTATACGAGGCCGAGGCCCAAGCAAGCGAAATGCTTGGGACGCCCGGTGTCGTGTCCGAGACCGGCAGGGAGGTCTCCGAATGAGATCCCACCGTAGGGAGGCACCGAGCCACCGAGGCCCAGCGAACGGCCTCGGCACCCACTAGAGAAACCCTCCGGTACTCTTGGAGCGCGTCTCCGGACCGCTAGCCGACCCCCAGCGAACGGGGTACGGGCCTCCACTCGGACTTACCCGATAACAGCTCACCGGAAGTGCCATCGCTCGCACCCACCGAGGGTAGCGCGGCACATTCCACCCCTCCTTCCGAGCGAAAAGGAAGCGCGAGGGTCGAGTAAAAAGTCAGGAGAATCCCCAACGGCCCTCTTGCTCCACGCAGAGGCTAAGGGACTCTTCCTGCAAACCATTGCTGAGGCCCAGCGACTAAGGCTCGCACACGAGGGGGCTCGGCAAAACAAACCCTCCTTCCGAGCGAAAAGGAAGCGCGAGGGTCGTTCAAAAAGCCAGAAGATCTCCTGACGGCCCTCTTACTCCGTGCAGAGGCTAGGGAGCTCCTTCTGCAAAAGACGCTGAGACCCCGCGACCTAGGCTCGCACCCGAGGGGGGCTCGGCAGATAGACCCTCACGCGCGAGGGGCGAACCAAAAGCCAGGGGGACCTCTGACCGCTCTCTCGCTCCGTGCGAGAGACTCGGGGGCTCCTCCTGCAACTTTGCCGAGACCCAGTGGCTCAGGCTCGCACACGAGTGGGCTCGGCAAACAGCCCCCGTCCGAGCGAAAAGGACGTGCGGGAGACGGACAAAAAAGTCGGGAGGACCCCTGACCGCCCTCTCGCTCCGTGCGGAGGCTCGGGGGCTCTTCCTGCACCCAAGATAAAGACAAGCGACCCGAGCCCGTTACGGTCCAGGGGTTCGAAGGCTGGGCCCCCAGGGGTTTCGACAGCCGCCCCAGGGCAAAAGAGTCAGGGACGACTACGGGCGAGCCTGTATGAGCGCGCCCTGTGTCGTGTCCGAGACCGGCAGGGAGGTCTCCGAATGGGATCCCACCGTAGGGAGGCACCGAGCCACCGAGGCCCAGCGAACGGCCTCGGCCCCCACTAGAGAAACCCGCCGGTACTCTTGGAGCGCGTCTCCGGACCGCTAGCCGACCCCCAGCGAATGGGGTACGGGCCTCCACTCGGACTTACCCGATAACAGCTCACCGGAAATGCCGTCGCTCGCGCCCACTGAGGGTAGCATGGCATCTTCCACCCCTCCTTCCGAGCGAAAAGGAAGCACGAGGGTCGTACAAAAAGCCGGGGGAACCCCTGACGGCCCTCTCGCTCCAGGCGGAGGCTAAGGGGCTCTTTCCGCAGCATCGACGAGGCCCTGCGATCCGAACTCGCACCCACGGGCCCGGCAAACGCAACGAAAACCCCTCACTCGAAAGAGAAAAAAGCCCCTGAAGAAGTGAAATCACTCCTCCAGGGCCTCGGGGGCTACACCCGGCGGGTGCGCTCGCGCGCACCCACCGAAACCTCAAGTACAAAACACCATCCCAACAGGAACTATCAAGAGCCAATTCTCGTCAGAACCTCAGGGGGAGTGCCTCCACTCCCCCCAAGGCTCGGGGGCTACTGTCGGATACAGTGAGAAGGGGTACCCTAAGCAAGAACCAAAAAACGACTGCTTAGACTTCGTAAAAGTCGAAACCAGCTAAACACCGCTGGCCTCGGCCGATTCTCCGACTCGCCCGAGGCCCCCTCACCACTGACCTCGAGCGATCCCCCACCAAAGGCCTCGGCCGGGCCACCGACCCTCCGTCTCGCGCGAGGCGGGCTCGGCAGCACTCCGCTGCCTCTTCCTTCACCCGTCCCTCTGACAAAACGTCGTGTCGCATTAACTCAGCCAACTGCTGCCCCTAACATCGGCCGCATGCTCGGCACAGTACGGTGGAATGGCCGACGGGACAGGAGGCAGGACTGGGCAGGGGTTACCCGCCACTGTGCTAACCACTATGCACATGGTTGACGCCCATACCTCACTGTGCTGCCAACCCCTGCTCCGAGGACAACGCAGCGTGGGGAGCCACGTCGGGGCTACTGTGGCCTCGGAATCAGTACCCAGGACCAATAATTCCCTCCAAGGCCTCGGCAGTTGGCTTCAGGGGCTCGGCAGCCTGAGGATCCATGTCCGCCGAGCCCCCCGCGATGGCTTGGCCTCGGCATCTGCAGAGCCACAGCTCCCTACGACGTCATCACACGATGACCAGCACGTCGCCCGGACTGGGCAGGGGTTACCCGCCACTGTACTAACCACCATGCACATGGTTGACGCCCATGCCTCACTGTGCTGCCAACTCCTGCTCCGAGAACAACGCAGCGTGGGGAGCCACGTCTGGGATACTGTGGCCTCGGAATCAGTACCCAGGACCGATAATTCCCTCCAAGGCCTCGGCAGTTTGCTTCAGGGGCTCGGCAGCCTGGGGATCCATGTCCGCCAAGCCCCCCACGATGGCTCGGCCTCGGCATCTGCAGAGCCACTGCTCCCTACGACGTCATCGCACGATGACCAGCACGTCGCCCGCCATGTCCTGCATCAAGCAGTACTGGAGCCCCACGACGCACAAGATCAAGTATGACCGGCGCGTCACTTCTGCACAACAAGGACGGGGCCACTCCATCGACCATACCACAACAGTGGCCGGCTACAGGGTTCGGACACGCCACCCCCATTTATAGAGCGCTATGTAGGGACGTCCCGGGTTCTCCCTTAGAGTATAAAAGGGAAGAACCGGGGCCATTTCTAGAGGAGGGCAATAGGCAGAAAGACGAACACACAGATAGAACTACACACTCCTACACTGCTTGGGAACAACGCCTCAAGCAGCCCGCGCCACCCTCGCCGAGACCTGGGGCTAGCTCCCTCTCTCACCTAGCTTGTAACCCCCTACTACGAGCACTCCGGTGCAAGGAATACAAGATCGATCTCTCAGACTGGACGTAGGGCCTCGATTGCCTGAACCAGTATAAACCTTGTGTCTCTTTGCATCACCATCCGGGATTAGGGGCACGCAGCACAAATTTACTCGTTGGTTGAGGGACCCCCGGTTCCAAAACACCGACAACTTGAGTGTATGACACTGAAGTAGCACCATGCTCATGTAAGACAAAAAATAATAATGAACTTTTCCAGATAAAAGTGCAAGACTCAGATTTACATTGTGGAGTCTATATAACTTTATGGCGCACGGTCAGTGGCTGTGTTATGATTTGCATTATTTACAGTCAGCCTTAAATTCCTACATGCTTGCAAGCTGCAACACATATACGCTGGTTTCGTTTCTCTGGGGCCTGGCCCAAACTGCTTTAGATTCCGTGCGGAGCAGACACCAAGACTTTACTGCCTGGCGTCCTTCACTTCATCAACAATGCAATGCAATGCCCGACGTTCGTTCTTCTGGTCTGTCCTGCCTAGCCTTTACTGCTGTTAGTTGGGTAGTTCTTTTCAGTTGTCACCACACACACTATTAGAGAGGAACCTGCACAGACGCAGTACATGAGGCGCTGCCACTGGAGCTTCGCTTAGGACAGTGGGACAAGTTCTCCGTAGTGGCCCGTCCAACACATCAGGACCATGTCCTGCTCCTGCATCTGATTTTGTTCAGGTTTTAGGTGAATGTTTCGTGCAAGTAGTACGGTTTCAAGTGCTGGGCCACAAGGATCCTGTAGTCCTGGGCTCCTAGCAAAGTACTTCAGCCAGAAGACGTTCAGTTCAAGTTTACTGAATTATGGTTCCTTGCACGAGAGGCGAAATTTATACCAAAATAGTTCGAGACATTGGGTGGGGATTAGTTCATGCGCCAGTATGCAGAGAAGTCATGTTCTTGTCATAACACAGGAGACACTATGCTAGAACTGGCTTTGGATTCCTTGAGCATGTTGCTGCCTGTGTTGCTGCTGGCTTTGATGCTGTTTCTACCTGAGCATTGCATAAACTACGCTTACTATGGCCAGGTAGTTCTGAATATACTGATAACACGAGGTATCTTTGAGCAAAGAGCGTGTCTGGACACCCTTTTAGCATCGCTGGTGGATTGTTCAGAAAATCTGACGGTAAGATCTGCTCGTCCAACATGGAAGTGGAACACTTTTAATCTTCTTTCTACAGTTTGTCTGCTCATCCTTTTGTGTCTGTATTTCCTCTGATCTCCCGTTGACATCTTTGTAGGATTTCAAAGAACAAGATGGGCTAAATAAGATTGCTGCTATTGTAAAAGATGCAAATAGGGACGACCATTATGACTAACAGCTTTATCACAATAAAATAATGTCTCTTTCTGTTCAGATTAAAATGTTCAGAGTTTCTGCTTCTTTACTCTGGAAATGCAAAAGAAAACTGTGGCGCAGCTTCCGAGTCTAATATGCAAGAAGAGTTGGAAAACGCTTTTGGAGAAAAATGTGCATCATTTATCTGCTCAATGAACCTATTCAGCTCAACTCTAGATTCACAAATGAGGCAATCTGAGCTGAGCTTTCTTGCAGAGCATGTGTTGGATTACATGTAGAGCCATACTAAAGATGACCATAATTTTGCCATTGCCTCCACAGATATGCAGCGGTCAGTGGTCGAAAACAGAGTTCGGTGCTCCAAAATGTATGTTTCCTATTAATTTGGGTAATTATTGACGGTGTTACTATATCAGCTCAACCCTGAGGTTTCATCTGCGTTAAAAGCGAGCAATGATTGCCTAAAGGAAATATGAATTAAGCTAACAATAAGTTTATACTGCATGTTTGCAGCAGAGCTATGTATCGTTTTATTAAGAAGAGAGTACTGAATGAATAATGCCATGCACACAACACACAAGACCCAAACATTCTAATATATATATATATATATATATATATATATATATATATATATATATATATATATATATATATATATATATATATATATATATATATATATGGGCGCCACACTTGAACAAAATGAACAAAATGACAAGCCAAATGCGCAAAAACACCAAGGGCCTGTTTGGAACGCAGGAATTTTACAGGAATCAGTTCGATTTCACAAGAAAAACACAAGAACAGGGGATTTTTCCTGCGTTCCAAACAGACCCAACCCTCTAGAAGCCCCGGCCATACACCATAGGCACCCTCCTTTACCGTCCGCACCAGTATTGTTGACAATGCAGTCATTATGTGTTTCCAATATCACAAGCTGCTAATATGATCAAAGTATTTAGACCTAAACCCGAAATATTATCAGTGTCGTCATAACAAAATATGGTTGCTGACCACTAAGCTTGCCACACCACATCCTAATCTGAACCACGGATTCTTGGTCATTGGTTCAACGACACAACTATGACAAAACATACTTTCTTTGCCCCTTTCTCACTTGCAAGAAACTCATATTTGTGCCAAACTTTGCCAAATGTGCTGGCCCAAGCAAGAAAATGGTTCAAATAGTACTAGCCTTGTAACAAACGGTACTCCCTCCGTTCTAAATAGTAGGTCGTTCTCCTTTTCTAGATACATAGATTTTATCAGACATAAATATATTTAGGTGCATAGCAAAACTATGTACCTAAAACAATAGAATGACTTACAATTTGGAACGGAGAGAGTAGCATTTAAGGCATCCAAAGCAGCTACGGGAAGCAAACTGGGTTTTGAAGCAGACTAGGAAGAAACAATCACAAGCTGGGGTATGCGTGCACGGGAGCAGTATATGTTTGGAAATTACTGGTTTAACAATAAATAATCTATGAAGACCAACATCAATGAAGCAACATTCACAATTCACAAGCTGAGGTATGCAGGCATACGAGGGCATGTTTAACATAAACCATAGGAAAATTAGCATGGCAATTTCCAACTAATATCAAAATAAGAAGAAAGTGCAAGCATCATTCATCATCAATTTTGGCATTATAGGTTTCACATAAAAGGTATCTGATGAACAATAGCACCATCATGCTTTATTCAGATCCAATGCCTCAGGGAGCAATAATAGCATCTGGAATCTCCAACAAGCTGTGTTTGTGTCGGTCTTACTATGTTTTATTTCTAAATAGAGCTACTGGTGTACAAAGGTAGGAAACAAATGGAGGAAGATCAGCATCTGCAAGAAGTGTCATCAAGGAGAGCCAAAGCCACCGCCACCGGGCGTGAAAATCTGAAGAATGTCACCAGCACTAACCGTTACAGTGTTCTTTCCTCCAAGGTAAATCTTTCTACCATCTTTTCTGACTAAATAGTTTGCACCACGAGCTCCATCTTGTCCTCCTTTTAGTCCCCTGGGAGCATGCACCCGTCTCTCGGATAGAATGCTCACAACAATAGACCGCCGGAATTCAATCTCCCTCACGAGGCCATCACCACCTCTGTGTAAACCAGAACCTCCACTGTTCTCCCTGATGCTAAATGTGTGCAAAAGAACAGGGTACCGCTGCTCAAAGATCTCAGGGTCAGTCATCCTTGTGTTTGTCATGTGACATTGAACACCACTAGTGCCGTCCCAGGTTGGCCCAGCTCCACATCCACCTCCAATGGTCTCGTAGTAACCAAAGGTGTCGTCCCCAAAGGTCAAATTGTTCATGCAGCCCTGAGAGCAGGCACAGGCTTGAAATGCCATTAGGATAACATCAGTCACTCTCTGAGATGTTAGCACATTGCCACCAACAACAGCAGCCTTGTCACTTGGTGAGAGGAAAGAGCCTTTAGGAATGAGGATCTTCACAGGTGCTAGGCAGCCCTGATTTAGCGGTATATCGACATCCACCAAGCACCGTAGGCAGTATATGACAGCAGCTGTTGTAACTGCTTCAGGAGCATTCCAGTTGCCATAGACCTCAGGACTGGTACCCTCAAAGTCAATTGTAGCTTCACCTTTAATAGCATCAAGGGTGAGTTTCAAGTGAAGGACAGAGCCATCATCCATATAATCTTCATCCTCAACAACACATGATCCATTCTCCTTTGCAACTCTAGACGCAACTGTTTTGAGCATCTCTCTAACAGCTACCTCAGCATTCTTTTGAACATGGTTCATGTATGATTGAACAGTGACCAAGCCATACTGATTTATCAGTTCTTTGATAAGTGATATACCTCTCTGGTTTGCTGCAACCTGAGCATGGAGATCGGAAAGATTATCTTGGATCCGACGTGTTCCTGGGATCTTATAGCCAGCAAGTTCATCAGAGCAAGGTGACTGCAGCAACTGGACTATTCCTTCCTCTTGGAAAACACCCCTTTCGACAAGTTTAAATGCTCTGATGGCAGCACCTTCCTCCCAGATACATTTTGAGAAAGGAGGCATGCTTCCTGGCGTGATGCCACCAATCTCAGCATGGTGACCTCGACTAGCAACAAAAAAAACAAGCTTACCATGATCAAAAACTGGCGTGACAACTGTTATGTCTGGAAGATGGCTCCCCCCAGAACATGGATGGTTTGTTACAAGAACATCACCCTCATGGAGGTTATCACCCCAAAAATTAAGCTGCCAACACACAGTACTAGACATGGCTCCTAAATGCACAGGGACATGAGGTGCATTTGCAACAAGGCCACCATCTGGACCAAAGAGAGCACAAGAGAAGTCTAGCCTTTCCTTTATGTTAGTGGAAATTGAAGTTCTTTGAAGTGTCCGACCCATCTGTTCAGCGATACCCATGAATCGGTGATTGAAAATAGAAAGTTGGACCACATCTGCAACTTTCTCTGATATTGATACAGTGCATGGAGCAGCATTAATCTCTATTTTTATGTTACCATACTTTGTAATGATGGCTTTACAGTCTTTTTCTATGATCACAGTACTATTCCCATTCATAATAACTGCAGGACCCTCCAAGACATGGCCATAACCCAAATTCTCAAGCTTGTACAGCGGAGTATCTTGCCACCCACTTGAAAAATAAATCTGGCATGAACTTTCTTTCACAGGTTTGGTTGATATCTGCATCAATTCACGAGGCTGCAGGATGTTTGTACTACCGACACCCTGAACTCTCACATCACATATGAGTATTTTCCTGTATTGCAATTTGAAGCCATACTCTTGCTGAAATAATTTTTCAAACTCATCAGCATAGTCATTTCCAGATCCTTGCTCTGGCTGTTTAACCATGATGGCCGTATCAGTTCCCTCATACCTCAAATTCAAGTATGAATCTGTCCTGATGCTCTCCTCTCCAAAACCCTGCTCCATCAGCTTTTCTTTCACCTGTTTTACTAAAAGGACTTCTCTTCTAGATGCTTCTGCAGATGACTCGGTATTATAAACAGCAGAGTATGGTTCTTGCAAGTCTTCAATGACATCAGCAAGACCCATCCCATATGCACTCAATATTCCACAATATCGGTGAACAAGTACCTCAGACATACCCAAGGACCTTGCCATAGCGCATGCATGTTGTGGGCCAGCACCACCAAAGCATGCGAGGGCATGGTTCTTTGTATCATGCCCCTTCATTTCGGTTAGCTGGCGTATAGGCCGGCACATTGTCTCATTTGCGACATTGACAAACCCAAGTGCAATCTCTTCAATTGCCATGTCCTTTGCTGATGGGTCCTGACTCTTTCGGTGAGAGTTGATCTCAACTGCAAGATTTTCAAAGGCCTTTCTTGTAGCCTCATAATCAAGGGGCATATCTTCATTTGGACCAAATATTGATGGGAAGTACTCAGGAATAACAGTTCCTTGGATCAAATTGGCATCGGTAATTGCTAGCTCACCACCTTTTCGGTAACAGACTGGACCAGGGTGTGCCCCGACAGATTCTGGTCCAACCTTGAAAGCACCAAATTGAAACTTAAGCTTTGATCCACCACCAGCAGCCACAGTGTTTATGTCAAGCTGGGGAGCTTGAATAATTGCCCCAGCAATCTGTGTCTCCAGAACTTGTTCATAGCTTCCATCATAGCGGCTCACATCCGTGGATGTACCTCCCATGTCAAACCCAATCAGTGGCTTTGATGTCTCAAGTCCAAACAAGGTCTGCGAGTAGCCAACCACACCACCTGCAGGTCCTGATAATACCGCTTTATGCCCAGAGAATCTCCTCTCCGGTGCAAGTCCTCCATCTGATTGCATAAATAGCACATTCACTTGTTCAGAACCCCCTTCAAATCTCGACATGAATCCCGATAGGTACTCTTTGATGACTGGTGTGAGATACGCGTCCACACTTGCCGTCAGGCCCCGAGGCACTGCACGGACCATTGGTGTCAGCGATGAAGACAACGATACATGCTTGAATCCCATCCCCAGAGCTAACTTCTCAGCCAGGAGTTCATGGTGAGGATAAGTATACGAATGCATCAACACCACCGCCAAGCATCTGATCCCCTTGTCAAGCAAACCTTTCAGCAGAGGCTTCAATGCTTCGACATCAACAGGCTTTGCCACCCTCACCAGTTCCCCAGAGATCCCTTCAACAGATGACTCATCCCTGTCACTGTCACCATCCCGAACGAGCTCAACTCGTTCATCGACCTCAATCACCTCTTCATAAAGATTCGACGGCTTTGACACCTTGAGGTCGAATATGTTCGGGCGAGCCTGGTTGCCAATCTGGAGCAAATCCCTAAACCCCCTTGTCACACAAAGCGCAATCCTTTCGCCCTTCCTCTCCAGGAGGGCGTTCGTGGCGACCGTGGTGCCCATCCTGATCCACTCGATCTTGCCGGTGGGGATCTTGGCCGACCGGGGGATCCTCTCTCCGGAGAACTCCTCCAGGATCCTCCTAATCCCTTCGATGGGCGCGTCGTCATAGTTTGACGGGTCGACGGAGAGAAGCTTCGTGACATAGCCTTCTCTTCTCCCGGGTACCTCGGCATAGATGTCAGTGAAGGTGCCGCCCCTGTCAATGCAGAACCTGAACTTCTCCGCCGTGCCGCTGCCCATTGTACGTCCGCCTCTCCCAAAGTCAACACTCAGCAGGCGAAAAATTGGAGTTTTCTCTGAAAAGATCACAAAAGCAGGGTTGGTACTGGTACACCTGAGATTAATCTAGAAGTGATGGCTTACAGCCATGGCCCTGAGCTATGTTGCGAATTCCTTTAATCTAATCTACCGCAAATTAGACTAAAGAACAGCGGATTAGCAGGATATACACTGCCAGGGACGGAGCCAGGAAAAATTTTAGGAGGGGCTGAACAATAGCGCTAGAGCAACGTAACCCCACTATGACCCCACTGAAAATTGAAATCTATCATGAGTTCATACAATCAGACAATCAAACATTCAATCATCCAATCACCAATCACAGACTCAGTTTCACAGAAGAAAAAAAAAGTCACCTGCTCGCCTGGATGCCTGGAGCCCCCTCTCGCTCGGCCGCTCCCCACTCGCCAGCCGCCGCCGCCGGCGTAGCGCGTCGCCGTAGTCGTAGGAGCCGCGTCCGCGCGTGATGCGTGAAGCCGCCGCTCGAAGCCGATGTGTTGGGGACGGGCACGGTGGATACACGGGCCATACGTAACTACTACTTGGGCGGACAAGCGGCCCATTGTGTGATGTCACAGAGGCGAGGGCATGGCGATCGTGTTACAAGTGATTTTCGAGGCCTTTTTTTCCTAAAAAAAAGGTGATTTTCAAGGCCTTCACCCGTCAACTTCAAGCTTCTTCATCTCACAATTTTGTTGTAGAACTTTTTAAAAATGTATTTGTACACATCAATTACAAAGTTTTGAGAATCTTCAGGCTTTTCTGTATATATTTTCCTTTTCCATAGAACCAAATCAAATTCTGAAAAGCTTCTCAAGATATTTTTCACGAGCTCTAAATATTTTATTTGGGTTTGTAGTGTTCTATGATTTTTTTTCTAAAATTTTAGACTCTGTAACTAGGTGGCTAGCTAGCTTGATGGAGGCATCACCACGTGGCGCATGAGTCCTTTGGTCATCAACAAGCATGCACCCACATTGTTGAATCCATCTACATAGTGTGTAATGTGTGTGCCATGATTATTAGTAGGTAAGGTGATTCGGCGTGCGTGCATACGCGAACCTTCCTTTCTTGACTTGACCACGCCGCGCGCGGCGAAAGCGACCACACGCGACGGCTAGCCTTGCTAATGCATCATTCGTTCCCGCGCTCTTGCATGTCATGAACAAAGCCAAGGCTTCCATATCGACAGGCCATAACGGTGCGATGACAACCAAAATACTATAATGCTCTGGTTAGGGCGTCCGATCGTCTCGACCATCGTGTTTGAGGACCGTAGCACCAGCCTAACGGCCCAATAGTTATATCTTTCTTGTTCACATGCCTCCAACCATACCCTACTATCTCCATTCTCCATAAGGCTCTCCACCGCAGCGCCATAATCGTGCTCCACCGTGCCCGCGCTCTGCAATGCCGCAACAGTGGGGTTCCTCCACTGGCCGCCGGCATCGCCAGCGCTTCCGGCCTGGAGTCCGTAATGCGCCCCGTTGGCGGTACCCTGAGGCCGGCCGCCACCCCATCGCGCCTCCTTGGCGGGTCCCTAGCTGCCCCCTGCCCGGTCCGCTCCAAGGTCGCGGTGTCCCCTGGCCGATCCACCGATGACGCGAAGCTCCATCGCCGGACTCGAAGAAATGGAGGGTAGCTCCGCTCCGGCCGCCGTCCCATCGCGCCCTCTGGCCGGTCCGCAACTGCCCCCTTCCCGGTCCGCTCCAAGGCTGCGGTGTCCCTTGGCCGGTCCGTCGACGACGCGAAGTTTTCCATCGCCAGGGTCGAAGAAACAGAGGGTGGCTCCGCTCTGGCCGCCGCGTTCAACGGCTATCACGCCCCCTGGCCAGTCGCTCCGCGCCACCGGCGAGCTCTACACTGATGAACTTCACACGCCGGCGAGCCTCCATTTCTCCCGAGCAGCAAAGAGATCTTGCGCTGAAAGCGCATGTTGCAAGAGTACATTTCAAATGTTTTAGGTATTTCATAAGTATGTTGCAAGTGTTTCATACGAATATTGCAAAAGTAGATCGGGATGTTGCAATGTTTTGTACACGTATGTTGCAAGCGTTTGTTCCCAATGTTTCATCCGTTTTTCAAACGTATGTTGAAAGTGTGTTTATTTAGATGTTGCATATGTTTCACACATATGTTGCAAGTGTTTAATTTGGATGTTACGTATATTTGCTTTTTCAAGTGTTTTTAGGTGTTTTTTTTGCAAGTGTTTCAGACGCATGTTTCAAGTGTTTCATCTATCTTCTTTTTGTATGTTGCACGTGTTGCATCCGGATGTTTTCAAAAGTAGATCTGGTGTTGCACATATTGCTATGGCTATACACGCATGTTTCAAGTGTTTTATCTGTTTTCAGACGTATGTTGCAAGTGTTTCATTTAGATGTTTCAAAAGTAGATCTCGAGGAAGCACATGTTGCTGCTTCTACTGCGCTACCTTTGGTCACCGTGCCGCTGTGGGCAGTGACGAAGCAAGAAAAAAATTTAGGAAGGGCTGAACAAAAGAATAGAGGCTTTTTATCTTCTCTTAACCTTAGCCCCTCCTACCTAATACATGTATGCATAAAATATTAAGGGAGGACTTAGGGGAACTCCACGTGCTCAGGATGGGTAGGGGGGGTTGAAGCCCCCCTAGCCCCACCGCTGGCTTCGTCCCTGGCTGTGGGTCACCTCGCGCGCCTGCTGGTGGCGTTGCTGCAGCCACTGCTATGTGCTTTCGGGTGTGTGAAACGGAGCGAGCTCAGGGTGGTCCCCACACGTGCGTGGGCCCGCGCGGCCTCTGGAGCGGGATGGGTGCGGGGCAAGAGAGTTGGGTGTATCAGGCGCAGACGCGGGAGCACTCTCCGACGCTAGCTCCCTGAATCGGATGTCCGGACGCTAGCAAGTCTCACCAAATTAAGGCCTACTCGCGGAGTGTCTTGGGCACTAGAAACGGTGGCTATGAATTCCTTTGCTTCATTTGGGGAGCCAAATAACGTTAGAATCGAGTTTTAAGTTGGACATGTGTTGTCTTATGTTAAACATCTGTAACAAGTTGTCTGATTTCTTTAGTTGTAAGGGTATAAAGCCGGATTCTGTTCCTTTGTCAAAACTGACAACTGACAAGCAACCAGCAGGGACGAGCAATACGAGCTGCTGTTGTATGTGCCCCGTGCCTGCTGCACCTGCATTACAGCATTAGCCCCACCCAGCCGTCGTCCACTCGTCCTGGTGCTCCTGACGCTGGGCGGCTGGCCCAGCACATCGCTTTTCTATCCCGCCGGCCGGGGCCGGGACCGGGCCGCCACCGGAGACACGAATTCAGTGGCAGTCCTTTGTGTTGCGATAGATGTTAGGCCGCTGTCCCCTGCCTCTGGCTCTAACTCTCGGTGCATGTCCATGCATGCTGCATCTTTTTTTTGCTTCATTCATGATCCTAGGCATTTCTTAGAGTTTCCACGTACTACATGCTATGCTGGTAGTACACAAGAACTGCCGATAGTGGCCATGTCAAAAGTAAACAGCTGGAGTCATACGCACTTTGCATTCTGCTCGCACTTGGTGATGGTGATGGTGAATGAGAATCCTGGCCGGTTTAGAGCACTTGGTGATAGTGCCTCTGCCCTGCTTTGCTTTTAGCCCCCGGTAATGCGTTAGGTTCCGGTATTAAAAAGATACCTGCACGGCACCAACAAATACCACCCCTGCAGCAATATTGGATGGCTACCTAGGCACCCGGCCAGCAGCAGGCGAGGTTGCAAATTTCCAGCTGAGCTCACCCAGCTGCTAGCACACTCTGTAGTCTGTAGTTCATATCATATCCATCAGCTAACACGTGTTTGCAAAAGCACCTCAGCTGCATGTTTATACGGCACTGCACCCCAGGAACAAAACAATCGACCTGGATGGCGCTTCTTGCCACGTCACAGGATATGTGTGCCTCACTATAACAAAGACGATTTCTCGCAAACACCCGTTCACGTGCCCTTAAACCCGACTTGATCCGCTTATTTTTTTCATCCGGAACAGTGTTTTTCTCTCACAAATTTCTCCAGATTCCTCCAAAATTTCTCCAAACGAACGGGCCATTAATAGATGAGCACTGAGCACAGCCAGCCAGAGCCAGCCCACACACACCGATTGCTCAGTGCGTGCGTTTCATTTGATATTTCACATCACCGCATCTCACATAGCGTTCGCAAATAAGTTCAAGTGCTCCATTCGTTCTTCTAAAGAATCCAATCTCCACGATGACAAAACAAGTAATGTCCCAAAAGGCCAAAACACTTGGGCACGCACAGTAGTGATGTAGAGCATTGTTGCTTACCTGGTTCAGGAAATCACAACTCAATCTTTCTCGATTGCCCAGAAGAAGAGCTGGTGCCCATTGGTGACGCCACTGGGATGACTGACAGTTTTCATAAGACTGATCCACGCTCAAAACACCTAATAAGGAGCATATATAAAAGAACATCATTCTCCGTGCATCTGACCACACGCTCCTTTGCTCTTCGATTACGGGTTGGGGAGTTGACGTCTCAAGGTTATAGCAACATTCAACAACCACCAGTTAGGACCGTTTGTCCTTTCAAACTCTCACTGAAAAAGAAAAGAAAGAATATCTACCTATCTCAACCGGACTCTTGTATATATAGCACAGGTGAATGTTTACACACTTCTATTAACAAGCATAGCATATATACACTCAATCCGCCGATCATAAATCGCTAACAGCTAACTGTGCTTTCATGTATACAGATACTAACGGACGGTCCCGAACATTTGGTTTCCAACGGAACTTCAGTCTTCTGTGCTTCAGGCAAACACGTCTCGTGAGGGCAGGGCCTCGCGAAGAACTTGGGGACCTTGTCCCCAGGCATAATAACGGGCAAACCGCACTCTTTCCCCACTTTCTCAAGCTGCAAACAGGACACAGATATGATTCTCAGCTCAAGTTTGCAACAGTGACGATCTTTTGGGTATTCAGCAGCATGTTAGGATGAGGTGTGCGCATAGGACGTAAGTTTACCTTGTGATCAGAAGTCGTCTTGCTCGGTGATGACCCGATGGAGATGGCCGTATGCTCGCTCTCCTCGAACAAGGCAGGATGCCGAGACCGGAGGAGGGAGCGGAGCTTGTCCCAGTGGTAGCACATTGAGAACATGCCACTCAGGGCAAAGATCACGAGGAGCAAGAGAGCAGTCCCCAGGGGAAACCCCAGGGTCGGCCTTGACGAATGCTCAACGGGCAACGTCATGGATGGAGAAGGTGTCAGGTCTTCCAGCCGGGTCATTTGCATCACCTGCCTTCTGCTTATCTGGTTATATATACTTGGAAGGTAACTAGTGGAGCTGCACTTGCACGTACAGAGGATGATGAGAAGTGGACTGACGTGCACGGTCAGGTAGGCGGAACCATCCGTGGTACTGGCCAGTGCTGTGGTCCACATGCATCTGCTGGTGGTAGTGCTTGCTTGACGCTCATCTCACTATCTGTTTTTCCAAGAAAAAGAAACCGTTAAATATGGAAATATGGAATACACTTTCTAAGGGTGGCAAGAAAGTTACCAAGGAGGTGACGCATTCACTCTTCTGGATAGAAGTTTCAGGTATGTCCCCAAGGATATGTTTAGAAAAGGATGAATTCAATACCAACGTACCAAAGAGCTGTAGCTTAAGAATGGAAAAGCTGTAGCACAAGAATGGAAAAGGGTAGCAGGTTCTGTCTGGCGAAGTGGGAATGTAAGGCTCCATATATGGGTTCTATGAAGTAATAAAACAGGAACTTCACAGAGCTTTAAGGGATGCTATTTTCTTTGAAAGGAACCATTAGAGTATATAGGGATATCTCTAGATATGGTATATCAGGACTGTTTGTAATCCCGGCCTACCGTATCTCTAAGCAAGGCTACTTGACCCTTAACGTACTCCTATATAATCTGCCCACGAGGCTCAGCAATACAATATCCAATTGACCAATTCTACCAATTCTATTTCTCCTACAGGAACTAACAAATTTTACTGAATAATAATGGGTTCATAATGAATTTGTGGACCAAAACAGGTTAGCTATCTCAATCATTGATCAATTTAACACAAGTTGGCATACAACACAAAATACACTGTGCAAAGGGCACAGAACATAATAGATGAACACGAAGCACTTTATCTAGTGTGCATCATCATTACCCTTTTGAAAAGTATATGCTTTTCGAAAGATAAAGGCTATCAACTTGAGTATCCTTGACGCAATCCACACAGGTGTACGGATGGCTCATATGCAAAGTTATCAAGAAAATATGTCTGCTGATCTTAGAAAACAAATGTGCCTGCTAGCTATTACCTTACTAAGCCTAGAAGCTATGCCTAAGGCAGGCAAATGAAAGAGTTGGACAGTTTTAGAATTCTACAAGAGAAGCAGAGGAGCAGTAATAAAAGATAAATGCATACTAAAGTACTTCAAGCGGTGCACAAAGCAATTTTTTCTTAGGCTATACGGCTGTACCATTTCATACCAAAGAGGGCACACCAAGAATGTTTCGCTTTCAGAAGCATAGTGATACGCTTTTAAGCTATGCTCAACTGTTCATGAAAGATGAGCTGCATCAGCAAATCTGATACGCCTGTTTTCCACTCAGAGGCTCCCACATGCTAAATAACAGCTGATATAAACCCATTTTATCAACACACTGCTTCCTGCCAGTTGGATTTACATGCATGTCAGTGGCTCAATCAGCTACTCTATGTTCAATGGGTTCATGACCAAGTATATGGAATCAGCAAAGTTGCACTCTCCATATATTTGAAGCAAATCAAGGATTTTGGTTCAGAAAAAGTACTGATCGAAACAGGCAAATTTAGTGATCGAAACAAGCAAAGCAAAAAAAAAAATGCGGTCCATAGCATTATCAGCACGTGTACGATGAGAGATTTCGATCCAATTTATAAAGATAAATACAAGAAATTCATGTGGACAAGACAAATAGTAACAATATCAGGTTTCCTAGTGCATAAAGTAAACAAGAACTGTTAGAGAAATTAGGTTCATAGAATCACTTACACATCAGCCAATAAGCTGCTTGAAATGGGGCCTAGCACCACAAACAATAGTGATCCACACTGGCCCACCTACAATGCTACAGCAGAGCTATTGAGAGGGACCTCATAGGATGTTAGGTAAGTGTCCTTCCAGGTAACTACAGAATCCATATGATTCCTATCACTATACAAATCAAGGCTAAGGGCAATAGTCACTGGCATACACCTATTAGCTTCTCACATACAGTACAGGACAAATTAATGTACCATCCCAATTAGTGCGTCACCAGCCATGCTACTTAATTGCATTTTTTCATAAGAATCATAATACTGATGTTACTTACCAATTTTTTTTTTCTTAACTTACGCTACCCAAAGAGTTCGCACCAGTATTTTTTTTTCAATGAGTACTGAAGTTGAAATCTTTAATCATCAAATAATAGTTTGATATAGGCTTGTACAAATCATAAAGACTTTCAAGCTAACACATAGGACAGTGAATGCAACAAATTGATTGTCCCAAACATGAATAAAAATATGAGCAGATATACAAATGGTAAAACAATTTTATACTATAATGTGCTGCAGATGAACATTTCAGATTTATACAAAGTATTAGCATAGTCTAGAGATGCTAAAAAGTATAAGAACCTCTTTTTGCAAACATTTTTTTTTGCTTTCATTCAAGTGCTTAGGAAATAGTCACTGACCTTGAATCAACACCCAACTACTTACGGGTTCAGGTGCTTGGTATTGATCCCAGGGCGTAGGATGGTAATTAAAAAGAATAGCCGCATCCTTTTCCAAAAGCATACAATATGCATATAAAAAATATCTTGCTATTTTCACAGCTCACACACATACCAACATGACTAATGGAAGAGTTATGTGAGAGCGTACTCTTCAATAATTTATTTCAAACACTAGATAACATGGATGAAAGATAACAGGAAAGATATTAAGGATCTTGCTTAATGCGCCAACTTGACTAGCCCTATATTTTTGTCATTTTTGTAACTGACCATGCTTTTGGTAAAGATGTGTGAAAGTTAGCATCATATCGCTATGCACTGACAGCTAAAGGTAGAAGAAATTCCATTACAAAGCTAAAGGTAGCTCCTCAGTCCATTGAAACTGACCTAATAAAATATATTTTAGCCAGCAGAAGGAACCAACAAATTCAGTGGGCAAGCCTAAATATTAATCTCAGTGCCTTTCTATCTGTCGACTGAATAGGGCAGCAAAGGATATGTCGACTAAATAGGGCAGCAAAGCATATGTCAACTGATCATCATGTAGAAAAGGATGCTTGTAGAAACATTCATGAATTTTCCAGCAGTTGGCCAAATTGAGTCAGTAAAATTAACGTTGACTGATTGTAATGTGGGTCGTGGAAACCAACACATATAGTTATAGTCATATACAGATTTAAAGCTAAGTGCACTGCCAACAGCGCTAAGGTGGCTGATTATCTTCCAGGATGGAAAGCTTCCCTGTTAAACAAAGCCGGGCGATTGGTACTGGTAAAAGTGGTTTTAACCGCTGCTCCCATTTATCATATGATAGCCATGGATCTTCCAAAATGGGTTTTCAAGGCTATAGACAAAAAAAGAAGGGGCTTCTTGTGGAAAGGACAGGAACAGGCCAATGGTGGTAATTACTTGGTAGCATGGGAAAAGGTGCAGAGGCCTCTGGAATATGGAGGACTTGGAATTATTAACCTGGAACTGCTTGGCTGCGCATTAAGGGCCCGCTGGCTTTGGGCACAAAAGACAGACCCTTCCAGGCCACGGGCTGGTCTCCCAGTACAAATTTCCAGAAACACTCAGGCCCTTATTAATGTTGCTGTGGATGCAATAGTTGGTAATGGGGAGAAAATCTTGTTCTGGACAGATCGCTGGCTGGATGGTCATACTTTGGATGAAATTGCTCCCAATCTGTTCAACACGGTCCCTAAAAGATTGACCAAAAGAAGGACTGTTGCTCAAGCGCTCCAAAATAATCGCTGGGTGGGTGACATCAAGGGAGCGCGTACAGTTCAGGTCTTGTATGAGTACCTTCAGATCTGGGATATTGTGGAGAATGTTGTCTTGCAACAAGATACTCCAGATCAATACAAATGGAAGTTAAGTCAATCGGGGTCCTATAGATGGAAATCGGCATATGCTGCCTTCTTTGAGGGTTCTGTAAGAATTGGGCCTTGGAGGAGGATTTGGAAAAGCTGGGCTCCTCCGCGTTGCAAATTCTTCATTTGGTTAGTGTTTCACAACAAGTGTTGGACCGCTGATCGCCTGGCTAAGCGAGGTCTGCCTCATCCGGAGGTTTGCCCCCTTTGTGACCAAGCTCCGGAGACAATCCACCACTTACTGGTTGGCTGTGTGTTCTCCCGCCAGGTTTGGGTGTTGATCTTCCAATGCCTGGGTCTGATACACCTAGCTCCTGAATCTCCCAAGACCCGTTTCTTTGGATGGTGGAGGAAAACATTCTTGGCTGTACCAAAAGAGACGCGTAAGGGCCTTAATTCTCTGATAATCCTGGTCGCTTGGGAGATTTGGAAACACAGGAATGATTGTGTGTTTGAAAAGGTCAGACCGAACACTCAGGAGGTTCTTAGGGCTATAAACACTGAGGGCAGCCTATGGTGCATGGCTGGGGCTTCCAAGCTCCAAGAGCTAGTGCTCTCTGTTTGGTCACCTCTTCCCGATTCTGGCGCAGCCTGAGTATAATGGCTGCTGAGGTGTTGGTGTGTGTTTTGTAACTCGGTAGGGGCTACCCAAACCCGTTTTTTCTTCTACCTTAATGAAATGACGCGCAGCTCTCCTGCGTAGTTCGAGAAAAAAAAACAGCGCTATAGCCTCTACTGTTCTTTGAAATGACTTACCAACTTACCATGTGTGCCGATGGGAAATGATGTTGCCAGAAAGGAAATAGACTGATTACTATCACAGAACAGAGTCTTTTGGCTGATGAAGATAATACTCACACTTGCATTTCAAGAATATTTCATGCCATATCAGATTGAAAAATGACATAGGAAATGTATGTAAGATGGTACAAAGTTAACTGCTTTGAATAAGGTGGCTCCCATGTCCAAGTTGAGGTCGCTTTCGTTTTTCCTAAGGGTGAGATCTTTTCTAGTTTTCTCTTCTTAGGGTGTGGGGTGTTTGTATTTGGGCTTTTGCCCCCTCCTTTCTTGTTAATATAATGATATGCAGCTCTCCTGTGTGTTTGAGAAAAATAAACTTTGGGAGTTGACACTGAGTATCAGTCTCAACTTAGTTCCATGTATGCTTTAACTGTTTAGCATGGTTGTTGTCAACAATTAGTAACAAACCTACGAATCTTTTGACGTAAAAAATGGAGAGAGCACTAATGTCTGGAAACAAGAGCCAAGGAATTTAGATTGATCCAGGGCCTCAGAAAAGTCACGGAGGATGGTACATGTACACCTGATTCACTCCACCACCAGAAGAGAACTTCATGATTCTGCAGGATTCACATACTAAGGTTAACCATATCACCACATAAATGTCTCAGTTGCATTTAAAGTCAGCTAGTTTTGCAGTCATGCCATATGCTGCATATGGCACCTTTCTGATATACAGTTATTACTTATTACCCTAGTCAAGTTAGATGTTCATTTTTCCTAAATGCTAAAACAGAAAAGAATGTTTTTCCCGTTTACCTTTCCATGGAGAAATGGCCATTGCATCTAAGCAAAATTTGCTGTGAACCAACGCTGACACTTCTCAATTGCATGCCTAATTTTTCATAAAAGATCACTGCTTAAAACTAAACAGTCAGTGACCTTTTATACTTTTATAGCAAAACAGCTAAAACCATAGCTTGGCTAGTATGAACAACCATTCCAGCCGAAAAAATTATTGGACATTGCATTAACAACTTGACTTGTGATGTATCATCCAACTGCTACCAGGCAGTCTCTGCACGCCTCGCTGCTCCATCTCCCTTCTCACCCGCTCTGCATCCTCATGCATGCCACGGCCTGAATAGATGTTTGCGAGCGAAACAAAATTTCCTGCATTCTCTGGTTCGATCTCAAACAATGCTCTCCCGGCAACCTCTGCCAACTGCACCTCCCCATGTTTTCTGCATGCAGCAAGAAGAGCTCCCCAGGCTTTTGCTGTAACCTTTACTGGCATTGTTCGTATAAGTTCATAAGCTTGATGCAGCCGTCCTGCCCGGCCCAAGACGTCTACCATACACGAATAATGATCTCCACAAGCTTCCACTCCATATCTCCTGGTCAACACATTGAAATACTGCAACGCATCATCTGCACGACCAGAATGGGCACAGGCCGCCAACAAACTAAGGAACATGATGCTGTCAGGCCGAACATCATCCTGGTCCTCCATGTGTTGGAAAAGTGACATTGCGACCTCGGCGCGACCATGGAAAGCATAAGCTGAAACCAGAGAGCTCCAAACAACCACATCCTGATCATGAACCTGGTTGAAGACCCTCTGAGCAGCAGCAAGAGAACCGCAGCGCCCATATGCTTCGATGAGGGAGCTGCCAATGTGGGATCTCGAGCACATGCCATGCCGCACTGCAAAGCCATGCACCTCCTTGATCGACGTCAATGCGCCCATCGCGGTGCATGCAGGGACGAGCGCCAGCAACGTGATGAAGCTCGGCGGGACGCCCACTCTTCGCATGTGTCGGTAGACCTCGATGGCTCTGGCTGGATGTTCCCCTGATTCGGCAACCGCGGCAATCACGGTGTTGAAGCAGGAGGCGGTCGGGGCGACGTCCATGTGGTCAAGCGCCCACGCCGCGGCGGCGAGGTCGCCCGCCCGGACGTGGACGGAGATCATGGCACTCCAGACGACGGCGTTGCGGGCGGGCAATTCGTCGAACAGGCGGCGGGTGAGTTCGTAGGAGACGCCGCCACCACCGCCGACGCGTGCACCGTAGGACGTGATGAGCGCGGAGGCGAGGAAGGGGCTGGAGAGGAGGCCGCACTTGGCGGCGAGCGCGTGGAAGGACGCGGCGGCGCCGGGCACGCGGAGCGCGGTGGCGGACTTGAGCGCGAGCGGGAAGGCGTGGGCGAAGGAGGGATCGGTGAGCGGCGGGAGGTCAGGGGCCGAGAGCATGCGTGAGAAGAGGCCGAGTGCGTCGCGGTGGCGGCCGGCGTTCACGTGGGTGGTCAGCAGCTTCGTCAGCGAGGCCAGGTGCTGGTGGCGGGAGGAAGAGGGCATCGTTTTTGAGTTTGAGCTCGGCCTCGGTCGGTGACAAGAATGCCTTGCCTAAGTGGACTACAGCTATGTTTGGAGGATCTGAAATGGCACGTGTCGTGCGTGTGATGGACCGTATAAACGTAGAACGGCTTTTTCAATCTCACCGGTTGCTCCCGCCAGCATTATAATAAAAACAAAACTTATCCTTTCACTTCCTCCTACTCGACCTTACCCCTTCTGCTCTCCTCGTCCCTCCTCGCAGTGCACCAACGCCCCGCGTCCTCTCCCACCCCGACGTCCTCATCGGGAGCCCCCAATGCTCACAGATCTAGGGCATCCGGCAACCCTCTCCCTCATCCCAGCAAGATCCATAGAGCATGAGCGAGATCCACTCTCCTTCAGCGAGATCCATGGAGGTGCCACGACGGTGTTGCAGGGGAGTGGACGACTCTCCCCCACCCCGGCACGACGCCCTCCCCACCCCGGCGACGCCCTCTCTCACCCTGGTGATCGAGCTCCCCCACCCTGGCGGCCATGGCGCTCCCCGCGCCCCATCCCCACCGTCGCTGCCGAGCCAAGCCCGGTGCCAGTGGCGGTGGTGGTGGTGCTCACGCGTAGCCGGTCGTTGTTGGCTCCCACCCCGCGGTCGGAATCGACCGGCCCAGGCCTCTCTCTCTCTCCCCCTATGTTGCAAGTATATGTTTCAATTGTTTAAGACGTTTCAGAGGCATGTTGCAATTGTTTCATATGGATGTTGCAAAAATAGATAGGAGGATGTTGCACATGTTGCATATGTTGCAAGCGTTTGTTCAAACTATTTGATCCGTTTCCAGACGTATGTTGCAAGTGTTTTGATCTGGATGTTGAATATGCTTTCACACATATGTTGCAACAATATGTTCCAAAATGTTTCATCTGTTTCAAGCTTATGTTGCAGCAAATGCTTTCATGTGCAAGTTGCAAGTGTTCTATCTGGATGTTTCATATGTTTTCACACATATGTTGCAAGTGTATATTCCAGATGTTTCATCTGTTTCAGATATTGCATTCAAGTGTTTTATGTTGCACGCGTTTCTTACTGTTTGGAGAGTCAAGGAGCGCGGCGAGCCGGTGGACGACGGTCGGCGGCACGATGGGGGGGGGGGGGGGGGGGGGGGGGGGGGCAGGGCAAATAAATGGGGATAGGGGCGGGGTGCGCAGATGGGGGAAGGTCAGGCGTCGGGGCGAGCTTGTCAGGCGGGCGTGCGTCCGATGGAATTCAACCCATCAAACGTCTGTGCGCTAGCATTTCCTCCAAGGATTTGCAAGGCGACCTACACTTTGGTTCTTCAGTATACGTAGATTTTTCTTTCAAAAAAAAATACGTACACTTCTTTTTGAAAAAAGAAAAAATATCAAATTCAATCCAGTCCAATCCAAAATTTATTCTTTCAGCTCGGTTTCTCTAGAAGATGTACAATTTTTAACTATCATTTCCATATATCCCATTGACGAGCGCCACAACACTTGCAATGACGAGTGCCGATTTTACACTCGAAGAGAAACCGATGAAAGAAAAATGGACAGACATTGCCACAGCAATTTTCAGGACACCAGATCATCCAGAGATTGATGAAACAACTGAATCGTTGGGGAAATCAAACGCCATCCATGTTCCAAGCATCCACGATGTTAAGAGCCATTCCTTGCACCATTCTGCAATTACAACGCTCCATACAAATTCTCGCTGCCAAAGCATCAAACGTAACCCTGGTTGAAGAGTTTCCTAGACTAAGCTCACTGATGCATGAAAGAGTAGCAGGTCAGATGTTAAACCGTCGCAAGAACAAGTTTCCACGACAGGGCCAGGGTTGACCCTGGCAACAGGTGAGAAACTTAGCCATACTACTAATCTTTTGTTATGCACAATAACTCTCATCTAGCCTGTATAAATACACAAGAACAATGGCTTGTACAGTTCCGCAATTTGCGCAGAGAAAACAAACTGCCGCATCTCAGATCAGTCACTGCCTCAGGTCACTGGAAGTAATTCATCATTGAGCCTGGGGATCTAGACCCACAGCACCAAACCTTGCACCGGCACCAATCCCAGCATTGGGTGGCTGTGCCACCACAACATTGTCATCAGCAAATAGCGCCTTGATGAAGGACGGTGTCTTCAGGGGGCGACGGCCAGTCATCCGTGGGTATACATCTTCCAGAAAGTAGTACACATGTCCAGCAATCATACCCTGAAAAGAAATGTGATATCAGTTAGAGATAAATTACTTCTTCCTCCCAAGAATAGAGAATGATCAAGGTGACAATCAGAATGCTATACAGGCAAACTACAAGAGGCTCCTATGTCAATTCAATCACGCATATGGAGTCCAGTGAAGTTCATGATTCAAGACACCATAACAATTTCAATCAAGATGGCAGTAGCCCATAAAGAGTGGAAGAGGTAATCTAGTATTCTAATGAGAGTAACAATTGTACCTCCACTATGCCAACATCAATACAAGTTCCAGGGGCAAATGATTTATCATTCTGATCCCAACCGTGAAGGCAAGTGTACTAACCTTAGTGGACATACCCTTTTTTTAACATGCTGAACAAGCTTCAAAATCACCTACGTACAACTTATGTTGTGCAGAAAAATGCAGAACCAGATGGACTACATACATTCATCAACAATTCAAAAGCTTACAAACTAATCTACCGCACATTGGCACATAGGAAATGCCAAACCAAGGTCACATATGCAAGCGAATAGCCAACAGTTACATTCATGTGGCCCGGTTGTGGCTGACAGAAAATAGCGGAAATAAGCACTATACCTATAAGCATGCACCAAGGAAAAACAACTCCTTAGAAAAAGATTTTTCGAACAAATTCATTAATCCAAACTGTAATGGTTACTATAAATTCATCTGAACTAGAAGAAACATACCAAGAGATCCACCCATGTGCTGCTCCCAACGAGGATAGAGAAGCCCAAAAGGACCTGCAATTCAAGATAAAACAATCAAGATAATGGCCATGTTCTGCTTGGTTGGAGCTCAATTTCACCAAACTGACCATTCACTCCCAAATAATCTAATTGAACAAAATCACAAAGCCTTCTTTAAGAACAAAAATTAATAGTGATCGCCTGTTTCACAATTCCTCCCAACCTGAAACCTACTGTTCATTTAGGCAAATATAAACATTTCTGATATGTATTTTGAGAACATATATTCCTCATCAATGGTCCAATCACATGAATTAAGAGGTTACAGTATTCATTTATCTCGCACCTCAGGTCAGGCACCACTTGAATAAAATGACAACAGAGCAAAGGAAATAATAGCTTCTTCCTACAAATTGCTATACAATTTCAGTACGTTAAAAATAGGCCATTCCTTCTTGTGCCTGATATTGTGAAATTAGTAAATCATAACAAAAGAAGCAAAGCAGTCAAGTTAATTAATAAAAAAACATCTGTATGCCACAGGTTCTCAGAAAAGTCCAGCATATAATTAGATCATTGGACAAAGAAAAATAGAGCCTAAAAACAACAAATGTGAGATTTATGTCATGTGACCCTCCCAAATACAGAAGAATGGTTTTTAAAAACCATGCCACTAAGTACTGCATTTCCCTTGCATACATATAAGGATGTGTGATAGGATTACGGATCCTACCAGGCTTGTTGCGTAGGGTGTAGGGGTGAGAGATCGGTGGACGAAGCTTAGGGAAGCGAGGACGACGAACGGGCGCCGTGATCACGGCGCAGGGAGGACAGAGGGGTGCGGCTAGGGCTCCCCAGGGAAGCTGGCAACAAATTAGGTTGCTGCTGCTTATTCTCCAATCATCCCAGATTACAGGTATTTATCCTTCCCTATAGACGCTATAATTAAGGAAATATATCTATCTCTAAGAAAATACCAAATAAGTGATAAATTGGGCCTCTAAGCCCCTTAACAGAGCCACCCCCCTAGCCACTATTGGGCCTGCGTCTGGCATAGGGGATGCCGGTCATAACAATGTGCAACCAACAGAATTGCACATTTCAGATGTCATGGAAGATTCAGACATAACCACATAAGAAAGATGTTTGGTGTGATACACGGTCACCATAAAAATAACTTAACGTGAATCTTGCTGATGTGGCATTCAAGAAACAGGGAAAAAGAACACTTACCCATGGTAAGTAAGCAGCCGTAAAGGTGAACAGGCCCAGAAAGCTCATATGGATGAAAGGGTTGTGCTTGCTCCAGACATAAACCTGCCATGCCATATCAGAAGTCAGAGTTACCAATGTAAGACTTTCTCAAACATGCCCTACTATTAAATTCCGACATTTTTATTTACAATTATAAGCACTGGTAGTCCCATACCATCATAAACGTCAATGAATTGCTCAAGAACAGAATTCTGGCAAATGTCTCGGAAATGTAAGGTATCATCCCTCCGATCAGAACAATGCCAGTTAGGACAGTAGCACCAAACAAGAGCATGTAGAAAAAGTCGGCAGTTCTTCCTCTAAATGAGTTCTCCTCCAGAAGCTTGCAGTATCGTGCAAGAAAAAACATGTGGAACAGAAAATCCAAATCTGGAAAAAGGAAGAGAGTAAGTTTTTATTATAAGGGTGCAGCACTTGAGATGCAAATAAACAGTAAGTAATCTAAGTCTAACAGTAGTTATAAGTCTGGAATGGTGCAAGTGTAGACATGCAATAAACCAAGAATATAAGCATTTCCATGCTGTTAAATGCATACAAACTAGCATTGTGTCCAGAGTCACTGGTTCTAAATGTTCGAATATTCAGATGCAAACCAGTGGTTTTATCCAGTCTCTGAATTCATTTGATGACCTCTTGTGGCAATTGAAGTAGTCAGATAGCCAATGTTAAATCATAAATAAGAATCTGTAAACTGTGCACACCTAACTCAGTCATAAGGAATGATTCCTAAAGCAGCCCATGTGGAATTACAAAGGCTCACTGATTGATGACACTGAATCAGGTTCACATAAAAAGGCTCGATGGCGCAGGGGAAGATAATTCTCCAATTTACTCTATAGCAGTAGAGCTTAGAAGTTGAGTTTACAAATACTCCCTCCATCCCAAATTATAAGTCATTCCAACTTTCTTAGAGAGTCAAAGCATCTCAAGTTTGACCAAAATTATAGAGAGAATTACAAGGATTTATGACACCAAATAGATATACCATGAAAATATAATTAATGAAGAATCCAATTATACTTATTTAGCATCTTAAATGTTATTATTTTATTATATAAATAACTTGATATCCTTTGACTTTCCAAGAAAGTTGGAATGACTTATAATTTGGAACGGAGAGAGTATAATAATTATTTTGCTGATGAGTTTGACATAGAATTACAGAAGACGACCAGCAAAACACATGGATAAGTTTTGCATTCAAAATTGATGTTATGCACAGCAGCTCCCAAAAACATAAATAGATGGCACAATGCACTGGGTGCAGACCTTCCTCGCTGGACACCGGGTGTGCACAAAGCTTCCATTCTAACATATCAACATGATGCATATTTTCATCAATTAACAAGCAATGCCCTTGAAACCAATGTACTAAAAAAGGGCCTAACACATCTCAAAGAAAAAAAGAGAGAGGATCTACTAGGTCATATACAACAAACCAGCTGACGAGCTAGTAACCATACATCATCGCCAACCCACGCAATTAGGCTGGCAAAGCCACATCTAGCCACTACTACGTGGCTAGCTAACGAATATCAGTTACTGGTTTTCATAGCCAGGCACAGAATACATATTACTGGTTTTCATAGCCAAGCACAGAATACATTAAATACTCCTTGCGTATGCTATATATATAGGGTGGCAAATGGAGTGGCATTTACACAGAAAATTCCAAAACCTCCTATCACAGTTGAAAACCAGTATCCTCTACAACAACCGAATTTTTTATTTTTCAGCCCTTTTTTTGAAAAATATTCACAAATAGACCCCTGGTGGTTTGATTTTCGTTTATGGACCCTGACCTCGGCGCCATGGCTTTTGGCGCCGAGGAAACACGTCTCGGCGCCATGGCCAATGGCGCCGAGGTCTTGACGAGGCGTCGGACGTGACGGTGACCTGGCGCTGACGTGGACAAGGCCTCGGCGCCATAGATCTTGGCGCCGAGCTGTTACCCTATAGCTCTTGGTGTTTGAAATGAAACAAGTATAATTGTTCCGAGGAACATGCAACAACGCCATTGCGGTTCAGCTGGTTAGGACGCGTGCGACCTAGCTCAAAGGCCTGGGTTCGAACCCCAGCGCTGAATCTTTGTTTGCTACATTTTTATAAGCAATAGAACGATGCTACAGCACCTTTCCAGTGATGCGTACCAGCACTACAGCAGAGCGCAGGCACACGATTGGCATACGCTAGTTGTTTGTGTAATCTATTCACTACTTGAATACGAAGTCGACACGCTGAAGTATCCGATCGCATAAGCAGTATAACCAAATACAACCTCGCCTCTTTGACACAGTATACAATTTTTTTTGTTAACACTGGATCGACAGTACAAAAGCGCTGTTAATTGTGCAATCTCTGCAGACAACCAAATGGGTGTTACATCTCAGTACATGATATGTTACATGTACCAGTACTAGTGTACTACCCAGAGGTTCAAACCAAATGTGCCATCGCGGCTAGATTCCGGCCAACCCGCTCCAAGAACGCCAGCATCCCCTCGCACTCCGCGATGATGGCCTTGTCCAGCCCGCTCCGGATCACGGGCGCGAAGAAGAGCCACAACCCGGTCCCCGTCACGAACGCCAGCGTCAGCGCCGTCGCGACGAACCACGGCGGCCGCCAAACGCCGCCGTGCTGCCGCGCCAGCCACCGCGCACGCGCCGTGCAGCGCGAAGAACGCGGTGACCTCCCCGGTCCCGGCCTCCAGCGTGATGTAGTAGAACATGACCTCGTGCATGGCCCCGGACACGAGGAACGCCGCGAGCACGCCCGCCGCGGCGCCGAAGCGTGCGCGCACGGGGCGGTACACGCTGGGCCAGAGCACGCCGGGGACCATGAGGTTCCACCGCCGGCCCCAGAAGTCGCGGAGGGAGAAGGCGAGGTACGGCCGGTCGAACTGCGGCTCCAGCTCCGCGCCCAGCAGCGCACGGGCGAGCGCCGCGGCGGACGCGAGGAAGAGCTCCAGCATCAGGTACACGTGCGCGCCGTCGAACACGGGCACGGCGTATGCGGGCATCTGTGCCCTGTAGCACCGGACGGAGACGAGCGCGGAGTAGAGCGCCGCCCTGGCCGCGTAGGGCAGCAGGAATCCGGAAGGGAGAGAGGAGCGGGATGCCTGTTGTTGTTGTTGCTGCTGCTTCTCGGTCTTGTCCCGGACCTTGACGGGCAACGCGGCGCACGCGACGAAGCGCACGAGCGGGAGGGCGGGGTGGAGCGGCCCGTGCCCCGCGGCGAGGAGGAGCTTGAAGCCGCAGAGCCAGACGAGGAAGAAGGCGGAGATGGTGCGGAGGTGGGTCGAGGAGAAGGCGAAGGGGAGGAATGGGAGGAGTAGGTCCGAACCTAGGCCTGGGAGGACTGGGAGGAGAAGGCGAAGGGGAGCTTGTTCTATTGCTTATAAAAATGTAGCAAAAAAAAAAGATTCAGCGCTGGGGTTCGAACCCAGCCCTTTGAGCTAAGTCGCGCGCGTCCTAACCAGCTGAGCCGCAATGGCGTTGTTGCATGTTCCTCGGAACAATTATACTTGTTTCATTTCAAACACCAAGAGCTATAGGGTAACAGCTCAGCACCAAGATCTACGGCGCCGAGCTCGGGGCCAAGATCTATGGCGCCGAGGCCTTGTCCACGTCGGCGCCCGGTCACCGCCACGTCCGACGCCTCGCCAAGACCTCGGCGCCATTGGCCATGGCGCCAAGACGTTTTTCCTCGGCGCCAAAAGCCATGGCGCCGAGGTTCGGGTCCATAAACAAAAATCAAACCACCAGGGTCTATTTATGAATATTTTTTCAAAAAAAGGGCCGAAAAATACAAAATTCGGCTACAACAACAACCCCTATCCACACCACACAACATATAGTTGGCACATCACAACGGGTCGCACTTGGAGGCTAGGATAGAGGGCACGGAGCGCATACCCATCTTGCGGAAGTAGAGGAAGTTGGTGACGAGGCGCCAGATCTCGTAGTGCTGCACGACGAGCTTCGGGTTGAGGTACAGGTGATACGGCGAAATGATCTGCACAGCCGGGGCCAGCCAACGAAAAAGAGGAGATTAGATATCCTAGCAACGGGGGGCGAGAGAGAAGCATCTCCTAATCATGGGAGAGAGAGGGGAGCCGGTACGTCGAGGGTGCAGCCGACGGTGGTGACGACGGCGGCGGTGAGGTAGGAGCGCGTGATGATGGGCATCTGCCGGTACCACTCCTCCACCGCCTGCGCCATCTCCCCACGAGAGCGAATCCCCTTTCCTCTCTCTCGCTCGCTCACTGGTAAACCCTAATCGGCCCCAATCGGTGATCAAATCGAGGAGCGGTCGGAGCACACGAGGTGGGTGTTGGTGGAAATCGTGGAGATCAGACGGGGGGAACGGACGAGACGGGCGTTCGGGGAGGACGGAGAAGGATAGAAGGTGACGTGGGCGCTGTGGGCCTGGCAGATGCGTCGGTCGCTATGACGTCTGTATCACCAATGGAAGGATGACACGTCGGATCGGGGGGGTGTGGATGGCCGGATGGTCGAGACGGCCATCCACGGTGGCAGGCAGCCGCCCACCGTTTTTTGGGTTTGGAGAGGGGACACTCCAGGTGTTTAACAGCTTTGTTGCGCACACCCTCCTTGCTTCAATCAATTATTATATTATTATTATGGTCCTATGACTATGAATTCATGACAAAAGTTATTACGATGCTTTGTATGGCGAGCATTTGTATGCAAATATGTGTCATACGCCGGCGACTATTGATCTCCATCTTCATGGACTAGGATAAATTAGAAAGTCAAATTCTTATAGGGTGTTCGGTAGGACTAAAGTAGATGCTGCAGCTTTATGCCATGTTCGCTGCGCTTATAAGCCGTATTTTTTCAGCCAACGAACAGTATTTTTCTTTTACAACAAATCAGTCAACGGTACTTTCAGTTATGGCTTATCAGCCAAGCGAACATGGCATTAGTTTTTGTCACTGTGTCAGCAGCTTAAACTTATCTTAAGATAACACCCCCTCAATCACTTGTTGAAAGTTCTCTGAGGCAGGCTTTTAACTTCAAGAGAAAAGACCACATCATCTCAGGTTCGTTAAGATGGTATAAATAATAAGAGTATCTCTTGCTCCATGTTTTGCTAGAGATCAATTAAGGCCTTGTTTGAATGTTATTGGATTCACCTCAGTCCATATGTGTTTAAGTGGATTGAGGTGAAATTAATTTAAATTCGACTCCAATCCACCCTAACATATGTGGATTGAAGCGAATCCGACTATATCCAAACAAGGCATTGTAAGGTTTTGTACTCAATACAAGTATATGTACTAAAGTTCAAAACGGTGGTAAAACTTAATCCTAGATTGAGAGGGGACTAGTATGCGGTAGATGGTGAATTCGATTTCTAGCAATAGGTTGGATATAATCTAATATATCTAATTATATCCCTCGATGATTGTAGATTTTGAAGTGAGGGGTACATGGCCCATATTGGTCCTATAGCTAAGCTCCATTCGAAGCAAGTGTCTTTGGATATAGGAAGTTTGATGGGTTGGACTTAGATCCATGGCCTTATAGAGGTGGTTTAACCGTTTAAGGTAGTAGTTTGGCACGAGAGCAAAGCAGCTAATGGGAAGCTGTCAAGTAAGTGGTTGTCAATGGACATAATTTTTGGCTTGTGGGTAAGGAGGAGCCTTGGTTTATATGGGAATGGATTCAAAATTGACTACTTCCTCTGGTTGAATTTATAAGACGTAGTTAAATATCTCACGATCTTCTAAAATATACTTTACCATTTATTTTATATTAGATTACTTATGGTTATAAGCTTATGATTATTAGATAGTACATTATATTACAATAGTTACAAATTGTTGGTCAAAGATTATAAAGTTTGACTCTCTTACGTGAAATGTCTTAGAAAGTCGCTTGTTTGGTCAGCATCACGAGCCGCAAGCTCGGCCACCCGGGTTCGATCCCGAAGCCCAGTGTATTTCCGCTAAAAAAATGAGTGGGAATGGTGAAGCTCCCCGGTTTTGGAAAAAATGAACAGAAGGGAATAGGATATAGAAGAATAATAAGACAAAAGGAGTGCCCGGTCAAAATTCATCGGTTGCCTATTGTTAAATCAATTCATATGCTTGAGATATATATTTTACTAAACAAGAGGTACATAGAGCAACACATTAAGAAAATATTTTAGATGGAACATATGAATACAAATGAATACCTGATATTTCCTCGGCGTTCCTCTTCGTATCTTCTTTTTCTAGGCGCCTATCATAATATTTTCCATTCTTCTTGAGAAGCGGTCATTCTAGTCTTGCAATTGAGCTACCATGGCAAATTGGGTGTAGATCAGTTAATTAGGTTCCTTAAGATGGAATCTATGTACCGGAGTTTGAGTATTGGACTTGACATGAGGACTCGCAATTTCAACTATTTATTTTTATGGGACATGCTAGCACCCCGACGTCCGGCCCTAGGCCCGCGTCCGGACACAGCTCCCTGCGCCCCGCGTCTGCTCCGTGCCGCACGCCCCGCCTGCTCGGGTTTCGTGCCACTCGAATGACTCGCCCGCCCCCACGCCGCCCGCCCCCACGCGGGCCCATGCCGCCCTAACATCAATAGCATTGAGAAGAGGAGGAGATACCGAGGCGAGTTAATAAAAGATGAGGAGGGAGATGCAATATCTGATCTATTTTTGAAACATCCAAATGAAATATTTATAACATACGTTCAAAATAGTTGAAACACTTAAAATATATGTCTGAAACACTTGTAAAAACACCTGAAAACGCTTGAAAAGGCCATTGAAAAATATATGCAACATACAGATAAACACGCTTGCAAACATACATATGAAAAAACTGATGAAACATTTAGAACAGACTCTTGCAACATACATATACGCCCATTGCAACATATACAACATCCCGATCTAGTTTTACAACATAACTGTGAAACATCTGAAACATACCTATAAAACATCTAAAACACTTGAAACATACACTTGCAACATGCGTTTTCACTCTTCTTCTTCCGCACAACGCAGAGCAGAGCGGGGAAGGGCCGGTTCCTGCCAGCCGGTGCCCAAGGATGGTGGCATGGCATGGCATCGGCTAGTTGCGCCTATGTTGGGCATGGTCTGGCCACTCCAGACTTCTGATGTCATGAACTGAAGACGAGCGTCGAAGCGGCCATGACCTTTTAGTGGGAATGGCATGTAACACCCTCGGTGTTACCTCGTTAATCATCTACTAAAATATGTCATGAGCATCATACGTGTGTGTTAATGCATGTGGTGAAGTGTGTAGATCAATCTCTGTAACTCAAAATGATCAATAAAAATACTAAACGAAAGTTGGTTCGACGGTTCATGCATATCAAGTAGGGTTTAAAACCAATTTTTATTAAGCAAAAAGACTATAGAACATGTGTGTGATACTTAAATAAAGTTTGAAGTACAAACTTTGTAGACGGCAATGAAGTATTTGCTTTTGAAACATAATATTGCTTTGTAATATTTTCAATAGCCTAGAAATCATAAATTGAAATCAAGTTCAGTTCAAAACTTAGAAAATTTCCAAGTCTGTCAACAACTAGACGTTGCTATGTTTAGTAATTTATTTGGAGAGATTGGGTTAAGGAGTGGTATAGTGCTATGATTCGATTGAGTAGTTCCATATGCCATCTTGAGTATAGTAAAGCCGGTTTAGGTTTAGGAGCAACAGTTTGGTCGTGATCAGCGCTTTAAAATTCATGCGCGTACTTCCCTCGGGTTGGTTGCGCCGTGTGCGCGGTCACCGGGTGGCCTACCCACGCCGTGCACATGGTCACGTCTCGCGCGGTCACCCGTCGTTTTGTTCATAGTAAATCATATAAAATCATGTAGGAATAGTAACATGGACCACGGGTTGTTTTGTTCATAGTCCAGGGGTGTTTTTGCTAATATGCCAGCGCGCGGGATTCTCCTGCCACGGGCCACCTCGCGCTGCAGGCCGGCCTCGCGGGGGCCATGCCTATGGGGCGCCACGTGTGTGGGACGCGCAGGAGAATTCGTTTTTCTTTTTCATAAGGAATTAGAAATAGTTTTCTGATTTAATTTTAAGCTAATCTTTGGTAAATCATATAAAATCATGTAAGTATTCAAAAATTGTGCAACAAATTTTGTTAAGTTCCTAAAATTGTGCTCTATCTGTCAGTGCATTTAGTTCATATATATACATGTTGATACCAGGAGCTATTAAATCATTTGAGAGTGCTTAATATTATTAGGTTAAATATTGTAGGAATTTTTGTGATAAATTGGTGATAGCTTTAATCCTAAAAAATTTATTGTAGTTTTTGGTATTATTATGTGTTCACTATAATTTTGTAGCCTTAGAATAGACTATTTAATATGGTAGCTAAATACCTATTAAGGCTAAAGGAATAATGGCATGATGTTGGTTTATAAAAGTTAAGCACTTGTACGGTAAGCTTGAAATCTATTTGGTAGAGATAATGTGTCAGGTTCATAAACCTGGGTCCCTCATGGAACAGCTTCCCAGCAAAAGCTCGGCTCAGTAGACGACATTACGAACAACGCGCAACTACTGGGTCAGCCCAAAAACCTAACGATAGGCTAGAAGGGCGATCTGGCCAAGGAAAGGACAACGCTCGCTTTCGACTATAGTCCGCCTCTCCGACCGGAAGGCCTAGCCAAGGAGGAACGGCGCTCGCTTTTGATCCTGGCACGCCTCTTCGACCGAAAGGCCTGGCCAAGGAGGAACGACGTTCCCTTCTGACTCTGGCCCGCCTCTCCGACCAGAAGGCCTGGCCAAGGAGGAATGACGCTCACTTTCAACTCTGGCCCACCTCTCCGACTAGAAGACTTGGCCAACGCCGCTTTTAACTCTAGCCCGCCTCTCCGGCCGGGGATGCACCAAACCTCTACTTACAACTCTTCTCTGACTGGCATAGTCAGAGCCGACTGGGACCAATCGACCAGGGATGCCCGCTCGGTGAGAACCCAGGAAACAAGCGGAGCAAGTAAGGCAGGGCGCTCAAGTCAACCGTATTACCAAGGACCGTACCCTATACACCTGTAGCACAGTACCGATAGGGCATGTTAGAAGGGTGCCCTGCCACCGTCTAGGCATGTTAGAGCCCAAGTAGTGTTGTAGGCGTCGATGTTTGCCCTACAATGTTGTGGGCACCCTCAACTCCCATACCAGGCGAACACGGTAATTCCCCCACTTGCCTCTAGGCATCAACAGTGTTGTGGGCGCCATCATTTGCCATACCTAGTGAATACGGTAAAAACCTCCCACATGTGTCTGACATCAACAGTGTTGTGGACGCCTATGATCATCATTGTGCCTGACGGCGTGGGCAACAAGACTTAGTAGCATATGTAAACTCTCTCTCTCACTTGTAAGGCCGTCCCCATCATCTATAAAAGGGGATGCGCTCTCTCCCATTGACATCGACTCTGAGATGATCTAAACAACCAAGGATTCAAACAGAGCACACGCTCAAATACTTAGCGTACACAGGAGCTCCTGTCACTCTCGGCCCTTTGATCCAGAGTTCGATCAGACCGCTTGTGCCCCCCATCTTACTCCCTTCCGTTTATAACCCAACAGCAAACTTTGAGAACCTAGGCTTAGAAATAAAGTCTCTGACCGACTCAGACTGGACATAGGGCACGTTGTCTGAACTAGTATAAACCCTGTATCATTGAGTGCTAGGCCACATCCGATCACAACGTACGGCAAAACTACAAATATTTACGTGTTGGTCACTTCAACGATGAGGCGCCTGTGCTTTGCTCTAAGCCCACGCAGGGCTCAAACCCAACTGTGAGTAACGTAAGCTTTGTTATTTACTTGCTATTTACTGTCTTTCGCCAATTCTCCGGAGGGACCCCGTTGTCCCTATCGTGACCGCCATGTGACCGGTTCCCCTACGGCCTCACGTCCCCTGCAGACATGTTCGCTCGGGGGCTCTGAAGGATGCTGGTGCCGCCTCCTCTCACATCCGAATTCATGGGATGGTGAGCTATGCTCCTGCCTCTTTCCACGACCTCATGGATGAAGATGTTGAGAGCGACGGCTCCAGCATCGGCGACGTCATGGCACCTAGCCACCCTCTGTCCCATGAGTGCGCTATGGCAGACGCTCTAGGATAGCCGTTGGTGGTGGTGGAGTCTCTTTAGACCCACACCCCTCCAGACCCTCATGCTGATGACCTTGCATGTGCTTAGGAGCACGGCGAGGAGCTATGACAAAGGCGGTAGAACCAGCCAACGTGTTCAGCACACCATGATGCACCCCGTGCATGTAACCCGGTGAGCTGCGCCTGGGGTCACACCCACCAGGTTCAGCGCAACATCATCGATGGGGAAACGATCCCCCATAGTTCGCTCGGGCTGGTCAAAACATCGCTGCGACGACGATGCTTCTACGCGGCCTTCCTAAGCCTATCAACCCACAGGAGCAAGCGGTCCACCAGAACCTCTAGGCGCTGGTGGAGACCACCGCCATTCAATAGGCGGAGAGCTCCATGTCGTGACACCGACTCATGGCCTCTCTCCCCACCAGGGGGTGGGGACGCACCAGATGCATTGCTCCATCTGCTCGCTGCTATAGCCGCTGGGTGTGGAACAGGAGGCCGTAGCTGCGCCACAACCTAACTCGATGCCTGCTCCACACCGGTTGCCTGTGTGCGAATGTCTCAAGCCGAACCAAGACGCTCACAGCGTCATCAACAACCGGTGTTAGGCCCAGTATGACGATGACATCCACCGAGCGGCAGTTAGAGTAGGCAGCACGGGCTACGGTAGGACCATCAAGGGGACCGGTGAGACACACCTTAGGTGTGGTCACCGACTGGATGACCGGAGTCCTAGCCCGGATGGCCTAGGACCACGGGCCTTTGGCCGACGCATCCAAAGAGCGCTGTTCCCATAGCGCTTTTGACCGCCTACCAACATCGCCAAGTATACCGAGGAGACGAACCCCGATATATGGCTCAAAGACTTCTGGCTCGCCTGCCGAACCAAAGGAGTGGATAATGACCACTTCATCATTCAGTACCTCCCCATCTGTATGGGGGAACATGTTCAGGCGTGGCTCGAATTCCTTCCGCACGACAACATCCAGGACTAGGCAGACCTCAAGAGGGTCTTCGTTGGGAACTTCCACGGGATGTATGTCCACCCTAGGAACTCCTAGGACCTCAAGAGCTACCAGTAGGAGCCCAATGAGTCCCTGTGGGATTACATCTGTAGGTTCTTAAAGCGGTCCAACTCCCTTTCTGATGTCATCGACGCAGACATCATCAGCGCATTCCTCTCTGGGACAACCTGTGAGTCCCTGATCTATAAGCTTGGCTTCCTAAAGCCCCAAACCACCCATGACCTAGTCGATGTTGCCACGAACCATGCCTCCGGCGAGGAGGCGGTCATAGCGGTCTTCAACAGAGGCTAGGACAAGAGAAAGACTAAGCATGAGGACCGATACAAGGGCCCCTTCATGTAGAGGGGCAAGAAGAACATGAAGGATCAGCGCCGACATGCCAACTCTACATTGGTCGTCGTAGCTAATCATGCGAGCAAGCAGCCCTAGTAGGGCCTGCATGACCACTTTGACAAGCTCATGGATAGCCCCTACACCAACCACACCTATTCCATCAAGCACCTCTATAAGGACTACGAGCTCCTCAAGCGCTTCCTGCGATAGGCCAATGGGCCGAAAGAAGGAAAGGGCAATGAGGCAGTGGCCAAAAAAGGAGGCACGACAAGCAAGGATGGGGATGACTTTCTCGACCCCAAGGAATGCATCATGATCTTTGGGGGATCCGATGCTGTCTACTCCAAGCGCTAGCACGAAGTGTGCTACAGAGAGGCATGCGTCGCTGAGACAGCCATCCCCACCTTCCTTCGCTGGTCGGAATCTCTGATCACTTTTGATTAGAGGGACCATCCATCCCATGTCGCCTGACCAAGATGCTACCTGCTCATCGTCGACCCCATCATCCATAAGAAGCACCTCACCAAGGTGCTGATGGATGGTGACAGCGGCCTCAATATCCTCTATGTCGACACCCTAGATGCCATGCGCATCCCTCGGTCGAAGCTCCATCCGATGAACTCTTCCTTCCACAGCGTGATCCTAGGAGCGTAGGTGTACCCGCTCAAGCAGATCGACCTGCCCATCACATTTGGCGATCGGGCCAACTTCCGCTCGGAGGTGCTTACCTTTGAGGTGGTGGACTTCTTGTGATCCTACCACACCATCTTGGGGCGCCCATGCTATGCCAAGTTCATAGCGGTCCCCAACTACACCTACCTAAAATTGAAGATACCAAGACCGAATGGCATCATCACTATGGGTAGCACCTTTTCGCATGCCTTCACATGCGACCGCGAGCATTACGAACTCACCATTATCGTCATCAACTCTTCTAAGCTCCCGCGGCTCAGGGAGTTGTCGACCCTAGCAGTCCCGGACTACAACAAGCCAACCTCCTCGACTGCCTTCCACCCACTCGAGAAAATTAAGGCAGTGGGGATCGACCCCACTGACCCTACCAAGATGGTGCAGATCGAGACCCAGCTCTAGGCCAAATAGGAATGCGAGCTCATTGACTTTCTACACGACAACCATGATGTCTTTGCATAGAAACCTTCTGATATGCCAGGAATACCACGGGAGGTCACTGAGCACGTACTATGCCTTGTCCCGAGATCGAAGCCCGCCAAGCAATGCCTACATCGCTTTGATGATGAGAGGCGTAGGGCCATAGGCGAGGAGGTCACCAAACACCTGGCAGCTAGATTTGTCAGAGGTATATCACTCCGACTGGCTTGCCAATCCCGTTCTTGTGAAAAAGAAGACTTGGAAATGGAGAGGCCTCAACAAAGCGTGTCCAAAGGATCACTTTCCTTTGCCACGCATAGACCAGATAGTCGACTACACCTCGGGATGCGAGATCCTCTCCTTTCTGGATGTCTACTCAGGCTATCACTAGATCATGATGAAAGAGTACTATCAACTCGCAACCTTGTTCATCACCCCGTATGGTTCGTACTATTATGTGACCATGACTTTCGATTGGAAGAACATTGGCGCCACCTACCAAAGGTGCATGTAGCAATGCTTCGTCGATCAAATTGACCCGCTCGATCAGCCTGATCAAGTTGAGCAGCCAAAACCAACAATTGTCGTCTATGTTGATGACATAGTGGTCAAAACAGCTCGAGCTTGTGACCTGATCGCAAACTTGGCCGCGACGTTCATGAACCTCCGAAGGTTCAACATCAAATTGAATCCCAAAAAGTATGTTTTTGGGGTTTCGAAAGGGAAGCTGCTTGGATACATCATGTTCGAACGCGGCATCGAGGCCAACCCTAAAAAAATCATGGCCATCTCCAACATGGGCCCCATACGCAACGTCAAGGGCGTACAAAGGCTCACTAGCTATCTGGCTGCCCTGAGCCGGTTCATCTCCTAGCTCGGCGAGCGAGGGATACCTCTCAACAAGCTACTCAATAAGACAGACACATTCATCTGTACTAAGGAAGCATGGTAGGCTTTAGAGAGCCTCAAAATGTTGCTGATGTTGGCACCAATCCTCATCGCTCCCGAACGGGGAGAACCCCTCCTCCTCTACGTCGCGGCAAGCAACCACGTGGTGAGCGCTGCCCTAGTCATCAAAAGGGAGGAGCTGGAACAACACCTTAAGGTCCAATGACTCGTATACTTCATCGGGGAGGTACTCACTGACCCCAAGGTCTAGTAACCCTAGGTGCAAAAACTCCTATATGCCGTGTTGATGGCGACCCAGAAGCTCCTGCACTACTTCACCAACCATGAAGTCACGGTCGTCACTTCATACCCACTCGGAGACATCATCCACAACCGTGACGCTGTGGGATGGATCTCTAAGTGGGCACTTGAACTCATGGGCCATGACATCTGGTATATCCCCTGTACCGCTATTAAGTCTCAAGCTCTCGTAGATTTTGTCGCCAAATGGACGGAGGTCCAGCTACCGACCCCAAACGTCACCCATGAGTACTGGATGATGTACTTTAACGGGTCTGTAATGGCGCTTGGCTCGGGGGCTGGAGTGGTTTTGATCTTCTCAGACGGGAGTAGGCTCCGCTATGTAATCTGCCTCCACTTTTTGGCCTCAAACAACGCCACGGAATACGAGGCCCTCATCAACGGACTGTGCATCACCATCGAGCTCGGCGCTACGTGGCTCTACGTCCATGACGACTTGGAGTTGGTCGTGGACCCAGTCATGAAGGAGTCCTCTTGCAAAAGCTCCCTCATGGCCGCATACTGCCAGGAGGTGCGTAAGCTCGAGGACAAATCCCAGGGGATCGAACTACATCATGTCCCCTGATAGGACAATGTTGCCGCCGATTTTCTCATGAAATTGGCTGCCAAGCGGGCTCTGACTCCGAATGGGGTCTTCATCAAGGAGCTTCATGAGTCGTCCACCCGCTTCCTAGAAGATCCGGTCCATACATGCCCCAACGCTGACCCGATGCTCGGGGGCTCCGACCCCAGTGCCTCTGTGACAACGTCACCCACCAACGTCGCAATGATGGCGCTCGATCAAACCGATTAGTGAGCACCGCTACTTGCCTACCTCCTCGAGGAAGTCCTCCCACCCAAAAGGGCTAAAGCATGATGGATCGCCCGACGTGCCAAGACATTCGTCGCGATCAGAAATGAACTCTACAAACAGAGTTCATCGGGAGTACTTATGAAGTCCATCCCTACCGACCAAGGCAAGCAGCTTCTCCTTGAGGCCCATGCCAAAATATGTAGACATCACATGGCCCTAAGGTTGCTGGTTGGAAAAGCCTTTCGTCAAGGTTTTTACTGGTCCACCGCACTATGAGATGCAGAGGAGGTCGTCCGTTGGTGTGAAGGATGCCAGTTCTATACACGACAAACTCATTTGCCAGCACAAGAGCTCCAAACCATCCCCATCACCTAGCCATTCGTGGTCTAGGGCCTCGACATGGTAGGACCCCTTAGAAAGGGCCTGGGTGGCTTCACCCACCTACTCATAGTGGTTGACAAGTTCACCAAGTGGATCGAGGCCAAGCCCATCACCAAGATCCACTCGTAAGAGGTGTTCAAATTGTTCCTCAACATCATCTACCGGTTCGGTGTTCCTAACTGTATCATCACTGACCACAGAACTAACTTCACCCGAAAGAAGTTCCTAGACTTTAGTGATAGGTATGACATCAGGATCGACTTGGCCTCGGTTGGACATCCACGTACTAACAGTCAGCTCGAGCGAGCCAATGGCATGGTCCTCCAAGGACTCAAGCCACGCATCTTCGACCGACTAAACTAGTACGCTGGGCGATGGGTTGTAGAGGTCCCTGTGATCCTCTAGAATCTAAGAATGACCCTGAATGGATCCATAGGCTTCACACCCTTCTTCCTAGCCTATGGAGCTGAAACAGTGCTGCCCTCCGACCTCGATCATGGCGCCCCAAGAGTGAAGGCCTTTGACCATGACCGAGCTATAGAGGCTCAACAAGACGCAGTCGACCTGCTCGAGGAGGCCCGTGAGACGACCATAATTCGCTCCGCTCGCTACCAGCAAACTCTCCGTAGGTACCATGAGAGGAAAATCAGAGGGAGAATCCTCGAGGTCGGAGACCTTGTGCTTCGAAGGACCCAATCGACCAAGGGTAAGGACAAACTCTCTCCGCCATGGGAAGGACCCTACACGGTGACCGAAGTCATCCAACCGGGTGCCTACTGACTGAAGGACGATAACGACAACGTTCTCACCAACACTTGGAACATCGAACAATTACATCATTTCTTTCCCTAAAAATTTGGTCTTATCGCTTTCTTTCATTTAATGTTTGCTCCTACAAAGCACCCCGGCCCAAACAGTTTTGGCCTGGGTCGCTCGGGGGCTCCACGAGGGTGCGATACCACCTCTCTTTTTACTATCTTATGGTAAAAACTTTTCTACCCAAACAAAAGGGTAGTCCGTTCCTTTAATTACCTTACGTAACTTTGCTTTTAACATTCCGACCTATCGCACCCCACCGCTACCTACGGTTATGAGCAGCTGAGCCTCATGGGCCACGCCCAGGCTCTTAAGGTTGCAGCCTATGGGACAAACGGGCAGGTGCAAAGAAGAAAGAACAAAAAACAAAGCTATGCTAGGGTAAAATAAGGAACGAATGGGACAAACATCCCCGAACGAAGTGATTCATCACAAAACGAAATTGTTGTATTCATTAATACTAAAAAAATGTTCACATAGGGGACTCCCCCATGAACTTATCCCTTACACAAACTACTTGTTTCTACTTTTACATGCTATTATGGCTACCCGGCGGCATCAGCTGTCGGCGCAACCAGCGAAGGTAGGGGCTGCTCGTCCTTAGGTTGGATGGCGTTCGGCTTGATCAAAGGCGGGACAACATTTGGTTCTGATATGGGCTCCGCTCCATCCACAGGCCGGATGACGCCTTCTACACGTGTGCCTTTGGCTACTTTCACACGACGAGCCTCCATCACCCATTGCATGGAGACTTGCTCTACCACCAACTATGCGTGTGGCAGCAAGCTTTCCTCGAGCGCATGGATAGCGCCTGGGCTCCAACCATTGGCATACCCATTGCAGATGGCACTAAAGTCTAGGTCCGGGTGGTGCATCACCACTGAAGTCAGCACCCTCAACGTCCCATAGAACATCTCATCGATGATGAGAGCCCAAACTTCATCCGGGACCTCTGCTAGTCGGATGGCGGGCACGCTGGTGCTCGACACCGACCCAAAGACCTCCAAGATGACAACCTAGAAGACGTTGTGAACCTGGTCGAGCTCCTCCTCAAGAGCATGTCGCTCTTGAAAGGACTTGGCCAGTGCCTCCGCATTCCGGCCAATCATCGCCCTGGCCATCTCCAGGTCCTGCACCAGCGACCCAACCTTTCTACCTAGTTCTAGAAGAAGGATGACAAGCTTAGAAGCAAGTTAAAGAAAAAAACCAAGACGTCACCCAAAAGTAGAAAAGGTACGTACTGAGGCAGGTGTTCTCGTGGATGGAGAGCCCTTCCTCCTGTCGAGTTACCTGATCACGCAGCCGAGCGTTCGCCTCCTCTATCCCGAGCACCCGGCCCCGGAGCGCGAGCACTTCCTGGTCGACCTCCGATCGGGCCTTCCGCTCCGACTCTAGGGCCTCTAGGGAACCTTGGAGCGCCGCCTCAGTCTCCGGCAAGGACTTTTGGAGAGCCGCCTTAGTCTTCACCTAGCGGACCTTCGCCGCCTCAATCCCTCGCTCAGCGGCGGTCACCCGCTCTACTGCCCGTGTCTTTGTCGCCTCAGCCGCCCAGCCTTGAGACTCATGGCAGGTGGACTCCAGCTTGCGCTCAAGTTCAGAGACCCGCTGCGACATCACGGCCTCCCGAGCATGATCCTACCAGAGGAAGCGAGACTTATGACTCGACATCTCCTCCAAGCCCTACAACACAAGAGACAAACACGCTGAGATAACCAGTGGAAGACCAAGGAGCCAACGATGAACACAAAAAAAACTACCTCTACGACATGGGGCAGGTCGACAGTAACCGCCTACTGGATGGACTTGACCCGCTCCAGGGCCTCCTCGAGCTTCACCCTAGTTTGGGCAAGATCGGACTCCATGGCGAGTCCTCTCCCCCAAGCACGTCCCAGAGCTGATCCTCCTGCTCATCCCGAAGGATGAACCAAACCTTCCCCGGGTCCTCGGGGCAAGGCCACACCAGGTCGATAGCCCCTAGCCCGTTGGAAGGCCCAGGCGATGATCGGACCACCGCTAGCTCCTACGATGGTGCCATCGGCTCCACCCTATCATGTGCTTCGCTGTTAGAGGAGACCTCCACTATCTCGATTTTGTGGCCTGCCAGTGGATGTTCTTCCTCTGGCCTAGCCACGTCTCCCCCCGACACCTCTTGCTCTGACTGGGAAGGCAAGCCGTGTGGCCCCCCAACTAGAGAGGCAGGGAGCTTGGTCTCCCTCCTCTCTTCTGCCATGACTGTTGGGGGAGGGGCCACAAGGGTCACCTCTGACCCAACCTCCGCTGTCGGTGCCGGGATCGCCACCATCACCTCCGCTGCCACCATCGCCATACTCACAACCGCCCCAGGGGGTGCCTCCCCTAGAAATAAATATAGGTCAGTCACGCACAAAAAACTAAAACTACTATGAGATCAAAAAGAAATAAAGAAGGCATACCAGGATGTAAGCGGCAGGGCTCTGAAGCCCTAACCCGTCAGCAATGGGCCCACCGGACAAGGACCACTCATAGGCCACGAGCCACGCCCCTCACTTCAACCGAGGGTGAGTCAACCCGGCCAGCTCCTGCTTGGCTCATGCATCACCATGGCTGCCGACTCAAGGCGTGCCGACCAGAGCAGCTAGAGGGGCATCCCCCCGTTACGGGTCAAACGCCAGTGCTGGCCCTGAAGATGTGTGGGTGTGAGCCTGCTCCTCTAACTAGCTGGCCTGCTCTGCCGCACCCAGAGCAGGTGGGGGACAAGGCTAGCGTCATCGCCAAAGGGCATGGCGACCGCGTTCACTTCGCCTCTCGCTCGCCGATAGCGTCCGAGCACGTGACGCGCTTCCTCGGCGTGGGAACATCACCGCTCCTCTCTGCCTCCTGCCCACCGGCGACGGATGTAGCCGTAGGCTCATGATGCTCCACTAAGGTTGCAGCTACCTCTTGGCTCCCCTCGTCCCTGGAGGAGATCACGTCGTCACCCATCTCTGAGGGATCCTCCGACTCGAGCTTCGCCTCGACATCACTCCTATTTTCCCTAGTCCGCACATGTCAAGTGATCTCCATCTCCTTCCCATGCCTCCATCGAGCCTTCTCAGCTCTCTTCTTCTTCTTCTCAACCATCGCCTCCTTCAAGGCGGCTTACCAAGCCATGCCCTCTGGCCCCTTCGGAAGATGCGGCCAGGACTTGTAAACTTCGAGTCCCTACGAAATGGTTGACTCAAAGTCAAGATACAGGAGAGCAAAAGGGGAAAAGAACATGGAGTAAGGAGAGTGGAGCATACTAGATTGGACAACTTCGTGGCATGAAGTGGCCCAGGTTTTCCATCAAGGGTCTCTTTGGCCCTCAGTTGCAGCACCCGATCAAGTCAGCTGTAGACCTCATCCGTCGCCAACTCCTCCGGTAACCTGCGGTCGAGGTTCATCGGGCTAGAGTACATCCACATTGGCCGCATCGTTTTTGCCAGCGGGGTGACCCGCTAGTGGAAGAAGGTGTGGAACACCCATACCCCGTCAAGGCCATGCTGCATCAGCTTCTAGAGCTTCGCCCCGATAATCTCCAGCTTCTTGTTCTATCGGCTGGCGGGGGCCCACGACTAGCTCTCCTGCCTCTTCAGCCTCCTACCGATGAAAGGCAGGAATGGCGCCTCCACCAGGTTCTTGATGTAGAACAATTCCCCATGCCACCCCTGGTTGGAGTCGTAGGGGGAGTGCACGGAGGAGACGCCCAACGTGCTCGATTTCTTCTGCAGCGCAAAGCCCCCCATTAGCATGATCCTGAGTGGCTTCCCCTCTGACAAAGCCCACCCAGAGAAGATCCACCGAAATAAGTCCATGTGCGGCTCCATCCCGAGGAAGGCCTTGCACACGGTGACGAAGCCGGCGATATGCAGCACCCCAGTCGGGTTGAGGTGTTGCAGCTCTAGGCCCCACTCATTGAGGAGCCTGCGCAGGAACCAATGCATGGGATACCCTAGTTGGCCCTCTAGTGTGCTCATGGAAGGCAAGGAAGGAGACAACCTCGCTGGCCCAAGGTCGTGGGAAATCCTCCCCTATGGGAGCCCTCTAGTGCGCCACCTCCTTTGGCGGTAGAACCCCCTTCTCGACGAAGGCGTCCAGCACCGACTCGCTCACAATAGATGACCTCCAGCTCAACATTGCACTCCAGATTCATAAATGGATCTATGAGTTCCTCCTCTCCCTCGCTCTCCCTTTTTTCCATGGATCCGCTATGGCACACGAACGCTCTTGGCAAGAAGGAAGGAGGAAAGGCGACAGTTGGGGAATAGGCGAAGGAATGGGACGAAAGACCTCTCTCTTCCCCTATTTAAAGAGGAGGCATAGTAGTTGAGGAAAGGCAAAAGATTGGGGCGAGAAACCCTCTCCCTTCCCCCATTCAATGCGTATGGGATATGGCAGGACGTGTCCTGACCAATGGGACGCACCCTGCTCGATGAGACAGAGCCTGGTTAGATGGGACATGGCTTGGGTATGGCCCACCACTACCACACATCGGGCATGGGAAACAAGGTGCAACTGCGGGCAGTTGGCCCTCTGCCTTCCCAGGCAAGACTTGGAAGGGCCCAACAATAGGATCTCCACCTAGGAGAGACCAACGGGCTTCCTAAGTCAATCAGACGGCTCAGGTGAACGCTGAGAGATAGGTAAGGAGCAGAGGAATGCCCCATGCGGGCCATGTCGACTCCATCATGAACGATGAGCGCGGATCCCATTCGGACATCTCCAAAAAAAGCTCTCCAGAACCTGTCACTCGAGTCATCAAGGTAACTCTACCAATCCCACTTAATTCATTTTATTTTTCCGAATGCATAAACATTCATTCATCCATTCTCATACATGCATTCACACATGACTTCATACAATCATTCATTCATCCCATACATCCAAAGCATCGCATATGCCATTGATGCATCACAACGCTCCGTGTTACGTCATGAAGCGGTAGTTGCCTCATTCAACATGAGCGATGACCGACCAAGGTTCGAAGGCTGGCCCATGAAGGGTTCGAGGCTGCCTCACATCAAACAAAGCCAGGGGAGAAAACGCAGATGAGCCCGAGCGGCCCTCGCCTAGTCTGCTCTGAAGCAGACAGGGTCATCTCAACCTTCTCATTTGATCCTAACCTCGAGCCATGCCCATAGAATCTCCATCAAGGGAAGGCCAATGGACCACCTGGGCCAGTCTCTCGAATGACCCGAGCATCTATCGGGACATGGGTTAAGGAGCAGTGGAATGCCACATGAGGGCTATGTTGACCCCATCATGAACGACATATCCGGATTCCACTCGAATGTACCTGTTAGCGAGCTCACCGAGCGCGTCACTCGAGCCATCGAGGCAAGCGGCGTTAGCTCAGCCCCTTCGATTGCAGAAACCATGGATGGGGTAACGCATGAAACTCAACTGACCCCTGCCAAGCCCAATGGGGCTCAGGGGCTTAGGATGCCCGACGCCTAGATCCATGACTCCGACTCGCCCGATCCCTCGGTGCGTCCAACGCCTGGATCCGTGACTCCGACTCGCCTGATCCCTCGGCACGTCCGATGCCTAGATCCATGACTCCAACTCTGACTCGCCCGAACCAGCGTGCCTGACGCCCTAGATGATGGCTCTGTCTCACCCACTCCCTCGGCCATGACCAAAAGCCTTGGACCGCGCTCCTGGAAACAATGGGTCAGAAACTAGAATGAGGAGGCTGCGCCCACCAAGGCGCGCACACACACACACCCGCTGACAAACCCCCCCAGGCAATTCTACCCGAATCGCTTGGGGGCTTGGGGGCTACACCCGCGGGTGCGCTCGTGCACACCCGCTGTTGAAACAAAGAATTCCCCCGCTGCCAAAGACTAAAAAACCCCAGACGATTCTACCCAAATCGCCCGGGGCTACACCCGCGGGTGCGCTCGCGCGCACCCGCCATCAAAAACAAAAATCCCCCTAATGATTCTACCTGAATCACCCGGGGGCTCGGGGGCTCCTGTCGGGTTCATAAACCCGAGGTCCCTCATGGACCTGCTTCCTAGCAAAAGCTTGGCCCAGCAAACGATGTTGCGAACAACACGCAACTACTAGGCTAGCCTAAAAACCTAACGACTGGCTAGAAGGGCGATCTGGCCAAGGAAAGGACAATTCTCGCTTCCGACTGTAGCCCTCCTCTCCGACCGGAAGGCCTGGCCAAAGAGGAACAACGCTCGCTTCTGACCTCAGCCCGCCTCTCCGACTGGAAGGCCTAGCTAAGGAGGAAAGACACTCACTTCTGACTCTGGCCTACCTCTCCAACCAAAAGGCCTAGCCAAGGAGGAACGATGCTTGCTTCCAACTCTAGCCCACCTCTCTGACCAGAAGGCTTGTCCAACACCACTTCTGACTCTGGCCCACCTCTCCAATTGGGGATGCACCGAACCAGCTCTTCTCCGACTAGCGCAGTCAGAGCTGACTAGGACCAACTGACCAGTGATGCCCGCTCGGTGAGGACCTAGGAAACGAGTGGAGCAAGTAAGGCAGGGCGCTCAAGTCAACTGCAATACCAAGGACCGTACCCTATACACTTGCAACACAGTACCGACAGGACATGTCAGAAGGGTGCCGTGCCACCTTCCAGGCATGTTAGATCCCAAGTAGTGTTGTGGGCACCGACGTTTGCCCTACAGTGTTGTGGGCGCCCTCAACTCCCATTCCAGGCGAACTTGAGGAAGATATCCTAAAGATGCTACCATGATCTGTCCTCACAGGGGCTGGTGCAGCCGCAATAATCACATCACCTTCAGGGGTCAAAATGAGATACACTACAAGGATTGAATTTCAATGTACCAACAATATTGCTGAATACGAAGTTGTTTTACTCGGACTCCGAAAAGCAAGAGCAATGGGGATACAAAGTCTAATAATCAAAATAGATTCACAAGTTGTGGCTGGACACATTGAAAAATATTATAAGGCAAGAGATCCAGAAATATCAAAATACTTGCAATTTTTAAGAGAACACGAGAAATACTTTGAAGGCTTCACAGTAAAAAATATCTCAAGAACAGATAACTCAGATGCTGACGAAATAATAAAAGCTGTAACTCAAAATACAAGTTTGCCTCAAGATGTTTTCTTCCAAGTACTAACTCATGCATCTATCAAGGCAAAGCAAGAAGCCCCAAGAGAAGTCCATATAATACAAAGCGAAGATTGGAGAGCACCAATCATGGCATACCTTCGTGGACATTATGAACCAAAAGATGAAGTTAACGAAGTTAGAATGAAACATATAACAAGAAATTACAAAATCATCAACAATCAATTGTACAGGCAAGGAATTTGTGAACCACTTCTCAAATGCATATCAGCAGAAGAAGGAAAAGAATTGCTATCAGAAATACATGAGGGGATTTGTGGCACACATCTAGGGGCAAGAGCCATAGCAGGGAAAACATTCCAACAAGGATTTAACTGGCCTTCAGCACAAAGTGATAGCAAAGAAATAGTTAAATCTTGTCATAATTGTCAAATGTCTACCAGCAAAATAAGAGCTCCAACAACAAACTTACAAACAATAGAACCAACTTGGCCACTTGCAAGATGGGGAATTGACATAATAGGCAAATTACCCCCAGCTCAAGGAAATTTCCAATATGCAGTTGTGGTAGTGGAATATTTCCCAAAGTGGATTGAAGCCAAGCCAGTAACAAATATATCTTCATTCACAATGAAATTTTTTATGGCAGAACATCATATGCCATTTTGGAGTTCCATGACACATTACATGAGACAATGGGACTCAATTTGACAGTCAAGATTTCAGAGATTATTGTCAAAACATGGGAATCCAACTATGCTTTGCCTCAGTCAGACACCCACAGTCAAATGGGGCAGTTGAAAGAGCAAATGGAATCATATGCACTGGAATTTCAAAATGCCTAGTGGGGCTTCCGAAGGGAAAATAAGTTGATGAATTACCAAAAGTTGTTTGGGCACACAATACAACAGTATCAAGATCAACAAACTTTACACCATTCAAGTTGTTGTACGGAGAAGAAGCAATGACACCTAAAGAAATAAAATTTCAAGGCCCAAGAACAAACATCCAAATAATTGGAGAAGAGCAAGTAACAAGCAATGATTTGCTCAAAGAAGAAAGAATGAAAGCAATCCAGAACCTCAAGAAGTACCAGAAAGAAATAAAGAATTGGTACAACAAGAAAGTAAGACCAAGACAATTATCCCTAGACGACTTCGTTGTAAAAAGAAAGAGAAATGAAGACACAGTTGAAAAGTTTCAACAGAAATAGGAAGGGCCATATCTTATCACAAGAATAAATAAATTTGGAGCATTTCACTTGGCAAACATGAATGGAGAAGAAATTGACCACACCTGGAACAATGAGGCTCTACGGAGATACGACCCTTAGACTCCAATTTTTTTACAAGTTCTATGATAGAAGTAGACTAGTTTTTACATTCTAAAGTTTCAATATAAATGTAAATGAGCTGCACTCTTTTTCCACTCAAGGGAAGCCCTTCACAGGGTGAGTGGTTCTTTAACGAGGCAGTCTCTATTGTAAATTCTCATCAAATATAAATGAGAAACAATTCCCCTAAGTCTTAAAAGTACAGAAAAAACTAAAAAGCCGAAGAGTATACTTAAATATACTCAAATATCGGCCAAAATAAACTAAAATAGGTAGCATCATTTTTCGAACAAGCAAAAATCAATGCTAACCTATCTAAATAAATATTGTATCTACTTTTTAGTTTTTTTTCAAATTCACTAAGGTGAAATTTGACTTCTAAGCGAAGTCTAGACTTTGCTCACAAAATTTCAAACATCAATACAAAAGTATGCAAAATTCAATTCCATCATAAAACTGAATAATTTATTACATATCAATAAGAGAAGTTTACAACAAAAGTTACAATCAGTCACTTTCCGAAGCTACAATAGTTGCAGCTTCACTAATCAAGTCTTCAACAACCCTATCCAACATATGATGAACTTTACATCATAGAAAATCTTCAAAAACATAGCTTGGTGAAGCACTCAAACATGATGACCGGGGAAAATACAAAGTATCAAATTACTTTCCATTCCATCCAAATTCCACACGAAAAGAAAAAGAGTTAAAACAAATAACCTGAGAAATTTTGCTGAAGTCAACAATTCGCGGTAAACAAGATTTCTTGTTCTCAGCAATAAGATTGTTAGATTCAAAATCTAGACATAGCACATATCATCGGCAAAAAGAACCACGATGACCAAAAAAAACAAAGCATCATAACTTAACGCTTACGTCAGCATACGTTCAACAAATGTATCAAACATATGGTTTGCCTCATTAATTGCATACTCCAACCACTGTGAAGGATCAATGATAAAGTTATCCTTACACATTAACAATGGCAAAACACCAACTTCATCCTGCTAAGTTCAATATTTACAAATGTCAAACATCTTTCAACAGCCTCATCCCTTAGCTTAAAACTAAAAAACTAACTACAAGGACAACTAAAATGGGTGATCACCAACATCATCATCCCTAGCATTTTTCTCTTAGCATTTTTCTTGCTCTCTTTACACCTTCTCATCAGCAGCAATTTCTTTTCTCAAGCTGCTGCAAAAAGAAAACAAAATATTAGTATAAAAAAACCTAGAAAATCAAATACACACAAAAAAACAAAAATAGGGAGAGTAAAACTCTTAATCCAACCTTCTCCATCTTTTTATTCACCTTTAGAAAAGCATTCTCCCTACCACCCATGTTCCAATATTGATTAAAATATTTCTTGCAAAGTAATTGAGTCCAAGAAGTAACCTGACTCAATTGCTCCATAGAAAGAAACTTATAATCCTTGTCCAACATTTATTCATACAAGGGATCTTTTGCCTCTTTCATTAAGTGGAAAAGTGTGCGAGTTACATAAACACAACTCAAATCAGCACTAGTCTGAATAACAGTTGGCAAATCCTCATACTGATGGCACAACCAAGCAAAAAATGGATCAAACTCTCCAAGCTCGCAACAAGGATCTTCTGGCTTCGCTCCAAACTTGTCATAGCAATTTTTGTAAAGTTCCCACAAGCAGTGGCACTTATCATGAAAATTTTGAGCTTTCTCAGCAGACTTCTTCTCAAGATATTTTCTTCTCCTTCACAATCTTATCAAGATCTTTTTTTTTCAAATTATCAAAATCTTCCGTCTTTGCCTCAAGCTTGGCTCCAATAGAGATACATTTTGACTCCATGTCATGGAGAGCTTCAACTATCTCTATTCTCTCTTTCTCTTTAGCAGCAAGTTGAGACTTCAAAGATTTAATCTCTTCAAGCAAACTTTTCTCGCGAAGTGCCGTATTCTTCGCATCTTCTTCAAGTGATTTACGCAAACTCCTTTGCAAGAGCGTTCTACAAAATATAACATCAAAACATTCATATATATATACGAAGTCAAAAACATACAAAGCAACACTTGTAAATCAACATAAGAAGTTAAGCCAAATTTACACACGAAGTCAGACAAAACATACAAACCTTGTAAATCATGATAACACTAGCGTCTGCCAACTTAAGGGAAGATTTACCAACAAGTTCAGCCTCCGCGTTAGGAACTACGAAGGCATCATCAATGCACCTTGACAACTTTAATTCTTGCTTCTTTGGCATAATATGAAGTTTGTCCAAGCCAATCCCAATAAATTTGAAAGTGTCTAAATTGACACCTTGAGCTTGGCAGTACTCCAAACAACATTTGTATGCCTCTGGGTCCACTCCATCAGGAATAGTTCCAAAGCTTCAGCTGGAGTAGCAGGTTCCTAGGCCACCTCTTTCATTTTCCCAACATCCACAGTCGTCTATCTTTGAGACGAAGGGTCCGAGAAAAATTCCTCTGCACAAAAAAGACAAGTCGAAAGTTAGTAAGTCAATAATCAAAGTCAAAAGTAAAAAAGCAGGCACAAAGAAAACAAAACAAACTTACCCATAGAAACACCCTTCTCAAGTTGATATGCAACTTTTTCACCAGTATTTACATCAGCTGTGGACTCAGAAAGACGAGAAGCACGGGCATTTTCGACCTCTTCATCGAAGATATCATCATCAGAATCATGAAAATCAAGGGTAACAGTAGTAGTACCCTTACCCTTGTGAGCTTTAACTTTTAGAGCATCAGTCTCCATAGGCCCACCTCCCAAATCAGTATCTTGCATCACAACTTGGGGAGGTGAGGCAACATGAAGAGTAGCACCAACATCTCCTGTAGTCCCCGGTGGAGTTTCAGCAATAAACCTTTGAGAAGATGGCTCGGTAGTCTCTTGCGAAGGCAAAGTAGAAACCTCACCTTCTTCCTGCGACTCTATAGTCACAGTTGCAGCAGTAGTAGTAGCAACAGCAAGAGAATGAATAGGAATAACCGGAGAAGGCAAAGTATCTTTGCCAACATTAACTTGAGATGAAGACAAAGTAGCTTCACCCAAATTAACATTAGAATGAACATTGCCCTCGAAATTCTGGAAATAATCACCAAGCGGAGTCAACATCAATGGAGTCAACCCACTAGAACTAAAAACTAAACTAATCATCCTCACCTCTTCATCATGAGCCAGTTGACTAAGAGTCTCCTAACCCATATGTTCATCACTTCAACCAAGCCTCTCAGAACCAGAAGGAGTAGCAACCTTCTTCTTCTTGCTAGTCTTCTTAACAAGGTGTCCACCAGCTCTTTTCTTCTTTGTTACATTCTCTATACCCGGCTTCGTGCTACGAGTATAAGCTGACGAAGGTCTCTCACCATATCCAATCTGAGCAATATCAAAAAACCCTATTCAAACGCTTGTAATCCTTTCCCAAAATCTTGTCCATCAAATCTTTTTCTTTCTTCAGAAACATCCCAAGAATTTCAACAGCTTTAACTTCAACAGCAAAGACAAAATCTTCATCTTTGGAGTACTTCTTTGGACGAAAAGCTTCATTATCTGGAAACAAATAATTCTTTCCTTTCACAACCTTCTCATGAAAATGAACACAACTCCAGCCCTTTTTTAGAGGCCAAATTTGAGCTACAATACATTCTTCACAAAAATCACGAGCACTTTGCATACTGGCAGCCAACTTATAAACCTTTTCGCAAGTTCTAGAGTTCTTTGAACTTGGAAAATCAGGTTTACAATAAAAAATATTCCTGCTCATCTTCGTGACTAATGGATATCGTTTTACAACTTTTCTTGTATCATCTCTTTCTTCAATAAGAGGAACTGAATGGTAAAATGAGTATCGATACCAATTTTCAACCAACTTATTCTTGGAAGCCAGTGAAATCTACTTGGCAGCTTGAGTAGGCTTAAAACTACAGCAACCAAAGTATTTGATAATAGTTTTGCCATCCACCGTCTTGTTTCAAAACTGAGTATGCATCTCATGAAGATTACAAAAAGCTCCAATATCAAAATTTGCCTTTTGAGATTTCACTACCCAAACAAAGAGTGCAATCTTTGTTATCTTATTCGGAGTCAAATGATGCATCTCAATATTGTATGCCTTCAAAATTTCTTCAATAAAATCTTGACATGGCATGCGAAGACCAGCAGTAAACTGATCCCAAAAAACAACACATTCATGAGGCTCTGGCTTAGCAGTTGTCTCACCCCCAGGCAAACGAATAGAAGCCTTTTCCAACATTCTTTTAGTAACCATCCACTATAATTCAGCCTCATCCATCAAAGTTTTTCCAAAAATTAAAGACTTCGTATCATCTCGAAGTAATTCTGACTCATGCGGAGACATCTGACAAATCCTCTTTAGATCTAGAATGATCAGATTCGACTGGTGAAATTGTAGAAACATTGTTGGTGTGAAAAGTGACCAACAAGTAAATATTTGTAGTTTTGCCGTACGTTGTGATCGGATGTGGCCTAGCACTCAATGACATAGGATTTATACTGGTTCAGGCAATATGCCCTACGTCAAGTTTTAGTCGGCCGGTGACTTTATTCCTAAGCCCAGGTGCTCGAAGTTTGTTGTAGGGTTACAAATGAGTAGGAATAAGAAGGGGGGTGTTAAAGGCCCGGTCATACTCTGAACTGAGGGGCTGAGAGTGATGGGGACTCTATCATGCGCTAAGTATTGGAGCATATGCTCTATGTTGCTTTAGAGTTCAAAAACTATTGAGCTATTCGAGTTCTCTTTCTTGAGGAAAGCCAGAGAGCCCAGAGTCAGAATGTCCCCCTAGAGAGGAGAGAGCGCATCCCCTTTTATAGTTGAAGGGAATGGCCTTACAAGTCAGAGAAAGAGAGAATACATACGTGTGCTACCTAGTCTTGTTGCCCACGTTGTCGGGTACGTGACGGTCGTTGGCGCCCACAATATTGTTTATGTCAGACGCATGTGGCATGCTCTACCGTGTTTGCATGGTACGGTAGACGTCGGCACCTACAATACTGTTTGTACTCTGACACGCCTAGAAGGTTGCATAGTGCCCGTCTAGCATGGGCTGGTGGCACTGTCCTGAAGGTGCGTAGGGCATGGCAGGGTACAATCCTTGGTATTGCGGTTCACTTGAATGTCTTACCTTATCTGCTTTGCCTAATCCCCAGGCCCTCACCGAGTGGGCGTCCCCAGTCGGTTGTTTCCAGTTGGCCCCGACCGTGTCGGTCGGGGAAGAATCATGAGCAGAGGTTCGGCGTATCCCCGGTCGGAAAAGGAGGTCGGAGTTGGACTGTGTCCTCACCTTGGCCAGGCCTTTTGGTCGAGGACCGGATCATTGCCTTAGCATGTTATTATGTATCATTGCTGGCCCGGGAGGCGCGCGTTGTCGCAACGCCGTCTGTTGGGCCAAGTTTTTTTTGCAGGGAAGCGGGTCCATTGGGGACCCCGAGTTTATGAACCCGACAAACATTCTTCTCTAGATCAGACATCTAGAAAACAAGAAAAAAAACTCAGCAAGATAAAAATAATAATAGCAAAAAAAAACAAAGTAAAAAACTAACCTTAGTCAATCAAACTTTCACCCCTATAAAGAAGCGGTCTGTGGAAGAGAATTTGGCTTCGCTAAAACTTTTGACTTCGCTTCAAAGAAATTTTCAACAGAACCTCCCCGTCTTTGACAAATTTACAAAAACTAGAGGGGAGAATGTAGTATATATAGGCGGCTTTGGGTCAAACGCAACGGTTCGAATTCTGCCGGTCAAATTTGACCATTGCGGTTCAAAAATCAACTGTTCTAGAGTCTAACAGATATAAATGGCCAAAACAGATATAAATGGCCAACTCCAGAGTTCGGGATGACGTTTTTTTATCTTCGTTCTAAAATTCGAACTTCACGGAATTTAGACCTTTGGAGTAGGCCTTCGTCCGCGAGGGGCTGCTGTTGGGAATTTAACTTCCTCAGAAAACATAGCCCCAAACTTTGGAGCTGAAACCTTAAAATTCCGTAACAATATCTGTTTTGCAGGGAAAAAGGGAGCGAAGGCAACATTTTGACTTCTAAAAAGATTCGGCTTCGCTTAGAAGATGGAGAAATCAAAACGTAGAAGAAGTCAATACCAAGAGCGAAGACAGAAGTTTGGCTTCGCTAATAAAAATTCGACTTCGCTGATTAACGAAGGCAAAGAAAGGCTGAGCAGGAATCAACTAAGTCAGAAGACAAGGTTTCCCGAAAGAATGATGGCTAAATAAAAGAATGACCACTTCGCCCTTGAAGTACAAAAGGGATGTAAATATTTGAGTTAGGGGTAAAATTGTCATTTTATGTAAAATACGAAGACTGAGGCCCTATAAATACCTCCTATGACATGTATAGTACGATCATGAAATGAATACAACTTTGTCTTGTGTTCAAACTACAGATGCTTGAGTAATTTCTTACCCAACATCAATAGAGAAGGAAAGGACCCCTCGGAAGAAGCAGATATGGGTGGCAACAGATCAGAAATGGATTAAGGCTAATGTCGATGGAGTTTTGTTGAAACGTCTAGAGAGGGAGGACTCAGGTGTGGTAACTCTGAAGGACAAGTCCAATTAGGTTGTCCGCAGTGTAGCATTGATGCCTAAGAAATAGTGGATCCTACATTGAGCAACAAGCATCGGTCCATTAGAGCTATGGGTAACTTTTCTCTCCATCCGATGATTTTGTACTTTTGTGAGAAAAGAATCACTTGCTACAGTTCATTTACAGTATGTTATCAATTAGGCATTAGCACAAGTAGAAGATTCACTTCATGTTTTTCAAGATTCACTTATAACAGGCATCACTTGCTGTAGTATAGAGTGACGTCTAAACATTCTCTCTCCATTCTAGGCATCACTTTAGCCATACACTGTGGAAGGCCTTATCATCGTGGAGATGTGTCTTTAAGGCACACAACGTGGAGAAGGTCGAAGATTAGCTTGCTGTGAGGGACTCAGCCTAGCGACAGAATGATACCAACAATGCTGCAATCCTTTCGCTTGGCTGATAAGTCATGGCTGAAAGTACTGTTGGCTGATTTGTTATGAGAGAAAAATAATATTCGTTGGTTGAAAAAGTACGACTTATAAGCCAAACGAACAGGGCGCCTAACTTTGGTTCATCGTGGAAGAGATGATTGAAGTAGCTGATGCTTTACATAAGCAAAAGGCGATTCATATGAAGATAGGCTAGAATTATGCAACACATGAGTTTGCACAACTAGCTATGCATACTGAGACACATGATTGGTTTAGCGCTTCAGGACCAACTTGCAGTGAGCTAATTATTGCTTGGAAATGTAACTTTGTTTTTTTATGCAAGTGTTAGGGCATGTTTGATACCATGACTAGTTACTAGTTAGAGCTAAAACTTAGCCTAAATTAGCTAGGGTTGTCTAGCTAGTTGGCTAATAACTAAAACGGTGTTTGATTTCTCCTCCTAAACTTTAGTCGCTGTCCCATCGAATGTTTAGACACATGCATAGAGTATTAAATATAGACTAATTACAAAACTAATTGCACAACTTGCGACTAATTTGCGAGATGAATCTTTTAAGCCTAATTAATCCATGATTTGATAATGTAGTGCTACAGTAAACATGTGCTAATAACGGATTAATTAGGCTTAATAAATTCGTCTCGTGTAGTACTGACGGATTATGTAATTTATTTTTTTATTAGTATCCGAACACCCCATACGACACCCTCACGTGACACCTCTTAAATTTTAGTTACCGGATCCAAACACCCCTTAATTTAAGACTTGGCTAAAGAGTAAGCTCACCTGTTAGCTTTCCTCACTGGATGCACAGGAGCTAATTTTAACTAGCTAGTAATTAGCTCATTTATCAAACATGCCCTTAAATAGGGTCTATTTGGATCCCAGGGCTAAAAATTAGCCCATTTTATGTAAATGGATTAAACATGAGCTAATTCTAAGCTAATAAGGACTAATGGACTCTAACCACTAATTAGCCCTCATTAACTCTTAGTAGCCCAAAATTACCCTACATTTAACCTTCTAATTGGTATATAAAAACAGGACTAATCGTTAGCCGACCCAAACACCCCATAGTCTCTCCTTAAAACAAATAAAAGAAGAATGTGTGTATCGAACACTGGGGGGGTGTTACCTCTTCGGACACCCGATTTCTTTTCTACTGTAGCCCGACGCGCCACCACCACCTATTGCCCCGTTGTGGCACGGTAGGGTCTCGCTAGAGCTCTGTTGCCCTGTCGCGGCGCGGGTGCAGAGCTGCGCATGAGACCTAACCGCGTCCGCGACGACCTCCTCCTTTCCCTGCTCCCGCCACTGTCATGGCCATTGTCGCCCTCCGCCCCAACCTGCCCCGATCTCCTTCTCCGCCGCCTGCTCCGACGATGTCATCGCCGTCTTCGCTCGCTACCCTGTCCTCATCATTGGGCCTGCATGTCTCTTCGACCCCCTTTTAAGCCTGCCGAAGACGGAGAAGAAGAGAACAGAAGAAAGAAGAGAGAAAAAGAAACACTGTAGCTTTCTTTTAAGGAAGGAACATTTTGACATTTCCTCCCTGGCTCGGTCTCGGTGGCTGCTCCATTCAGCGCATTCGGCTGGGGTTGGCTGGCTGAGCTACTCCTCACACAGACACTATTTACATGAACCAATCAGCCTTTTTTCTCAGAACCAGTAACTTTATGAACCAGCTAAATTGTCTGTGGAACTGAAAAGTCTGGAAGCGTCCGCGCGGCCCCGAGAAAATTTTGAACTCTGCAACGAACCACCACACACCACCGCTTTTTGAGCTCGCGGCGAGGGTTTGGGCGGCGGCGGGGGGCGCGACATGGCCGGGAAGAAGCCCACCCCTCCCTCCACCCAGCGCAACGGCAGCGCCGCCCCCGGCTCCAAGAGCCGGCCAAAGCAGGCTTCGGAGGAGGCCGCAGCCGCCAGCGCCAAGGCGCAGTCGGCATCCAAACCGCGCAAAATGACCAAGGAGAAGCCGGCGGCCGCGAAGAAGAAGCGCGACAAGCCGGAGCCCCAAGTGGGCGGCAAGCGTAAGAAGCAGCAGGCGTCCGCCGACGCGGCCACGTCCGCGAAGAAGAGGAAGAAGGGCGGCGAAGGGCCGGAACCCAAACCCCAGAAGGAAGCCACGCCCGCGAAGAAGCACAAGCCATCCGGCAAGCCGGAGAAGCCCGCGACGCCCGGGAAGAAGCAGAAGCCAGCCGGGAAGCCCGCGACGCCCGCAAAGAAGCAGAAGCCAGCCGGGAAGTCCCCGACGCCCGCGAAGAAGCAGAAGCCAGCAGGCAAAGCCGCGACTCCCGCGAAGAAGCAGCAGTCAACCGGCAAGGCCGCGACGCCCGCGAAGAAGCAGCAGTCACCCGGCAAGCCAGCGACTCCCGCGAAGAAGCAGCATCAGTCACCCGGCAAAGCGGAGAAGGCCACGCCGAAGAAGAAGCAGCAGTCACCCGGCAAAGCGGACAAGCCCACGCCGAAGAAGAAGCAGCAGTCACCCGGCATTGCGCGGAAGCCCGCGGCGGCGGCGACCTCGCCCACGAAGAAGCAAGCCAAGTGCGAGAAGCCCACGCCCACCAAGAGGAAGCGCGGCGACGATGAGCCCCAAAAGGAAGCCAAGAGCCCCAAGAGAGCGCCTGCCGATGGGGAGGCGCTCGCATCTACGCCCGTGAAGAAGAAGCGGAAGGACCAGAAGGCGGCTGCGGCAGACATGGGTGTGTGCAGCTTCCCCATGGCGCGGGTGCGGCAGCTGATGCGGGTCGAGGACGCCACCATCCGCGCTTCCAGTGAGGCTGTCTTCCTCATCAATAAGGCTTCCGTATGATTCCTTCCCCCGCATCTATTCGTTTTTACTCTAAGTGCAATGGTTTATGCTAGCAATTAGACATCGGAGGATTAAAGCATTGCATCATTCTATCCGATTGTGATGATTTAGGATTGAATCTATTGAGTTACGTAGATTTACTTTGGTGATGCCATCAGTGCCGACTAGGTGTGCGACGAATTGCCTTAAGATATTGTCAGCTGTAAGCCTGTGACCACATGAGCATGTGCTACCCCCAATTCACCCTGCGGGATCTGTCCCTGTACACCGTGAATTGGTACACCGAAAGAAGTTGCCCTCAAACTTACTAATCCCTCAAACTTACTGTGAAATTGGTTTGAATTTGTATTTCGTTGTCAGTTTACATTTGAAAGGTGTAACTACATATGAATTGTGGGCGTCACTATCTGATCTGGAGAAGTAAACATTTTCTACTTTCTAGCAAAGCATCATATCATTCTATCTGGTGCCAATAGCTTAGGATTGATTTCCTGAGATTTACTGCATTGATGCAATCAACATCAGAAAGGTGTTAGATCAATTAACTTAGATATTGACATATTGTTAGTTGCAATCTCAGGAACATGTGCTCTCCTAATCACACCCTGCTCGATTTATGTTTCTGTACTGCGTTGACCAATACTGTACATAAAGCTAGTGTGTCTTTACTGTCTTGCAGGGAGCCAGGGACTTATCTGAAATATTGGTGTTGTACTGTTGTTTATTGTATTCTTGTGCATTGAGACATTAGATTTATGTTACTGAGTTGCTGGATTTCGTTAATAGGATTATATTGGCCTAATAACATAGTAATTCTTACATATATCCAGAGAGGATGTTTGTGGCCTAGTGTGGGGTTTCCAGATTTGTTGTCTGCCACTTTTGACTTTTGTTTATCTGTTAGAAGCATTAATTATATTACTAGTATCTACTTGTCTTCATGGTAATGAACCATCTGTAGCTAACTGGATTGTCCACATAACACGCCGCATCTAGGTTTGATTCTGTTGCCGTTTTAGACCACAAGTTATTTCAAAACTCATAGATTGGGCAGAAAACTCGAGTGAAGCTTAGTATTTGGCGAATTTTTCTGAGTTCTATTTTTGTTGATGATTTGCATTTACAAGGGGCAGCTAGACATGAATTATGAATTATAGGCTTGACTAGCTGATTGAGGCAAGTAAACATGTTCTACTCACTTAGCAAGCTAACCCAGCTGATGCCTTGCCACTGCCAGCAAAATCATTGGCATAAAAATTTAAGTGCTTTGTATTAATGTCTTCAGGGGATGGAGGGATATATGGCACCAAGAGAAAAGATTGTTGGAGAGTAGCTTCTTTCCGCCCCTGTTCTTTGTTAATACTCATTTTTCTGGGGGATGGGTTGGGGGAACGATGGTTGTACTACTATTACAATTTGCACCTTTCATCCCCGTAAAATTCATTCGTTTGGAATACATGCTGACATTTGGTGCTTGCAATGATTTCTGAAATTTGATATTGTAGCTGCACCTCTAATTGCAGGAGTTCTTTTTGGGGAAGTTTGCAGAGGACGCTTATTGCAATGCCGTGAAGGATCGTAAGAAGTCCATTATTTACGATAATCTCTGTAAGTTGGTTCTTGCTTCCTATCAACTTAATGTTTACATTTTATTTAAAAAGAACCAACTTAATATTCTTCATCGTCTGCGCTTAAAAAGGCAATCAAAAGTCGCAAGCTGTGGCTGTATTTAAGAAGAGAGGAAGAAATATGCAAAACAATCAAATAGTGCACATAAAACATCAGATTGTTGAAACACAAATTGTCTACTAAGACCTGAGTGCAGTGATCTTCAAAGTTTGCACGAACTACTGACTTCGTGTAATACGCCTCTGAACTTACTGTCCAAACGTTCAAGGCTTCTCTACCTTGTGTTGTGTGGTTGTAAAAAGACCATTCTCAGGTAAAACCATGCTATTTGAGTTAGATGAATCTCTCTTTTTTCAGTCAAGCATCGTACTGCAGTAAACGCAAACAATCAATATAGAACTATAATAGATAACTGCTGTGTGGAAGAGACAGACGGCTGGTCCCTGAAATCTTATTTTATTGTTTGTTCTTGTGGGCCTTAGTGCGTAGCTATGATTTTGTTAAAGCTCACTACCAGGGTAAAATAAGACCCCTAAACATGATCATGTATATCTAGGATTGTGATGCATGAATTTATTCACATCTTTTATCCAATTCGTAGTTGTGCTCCCATTGCACTCATCTCAGAATCACCATCAAAATCAAACCTGTTTCCTAGCAGTTTAAGTAGTACTCCTTCCATTCCAAATTGTAAGATGTTTTGACTTACAATTTAGAACGGAGGGAGTACTAAATAGTTCTTGTAGCCTTTGGCTTCCATCTATCATTTTTTATTGTTGGTACATGTCTCATGTAACTTGTGCTCTCATTTTTCAGCAACAGCTGTTTGCAGCCAGAAGGGTTTAAAGTTCCTTTCGGGTAAATTCTTTATCCACATTTGTTGCTATGCTATGAAGCATGAGGAACTGATCGGTCCGTTCATGCAATTTTTTTTTCAGATTTTGTACCGCAAAGAGTTGCAGCCGAAGATGCTTTGAAGGCAATGGCAGGCAACAACTCATAACCGATTATGCTAGACTAGATTGTTAGTCCTCTGTTGAGTCATGCTAGTGTTTTTTTCCAACATGTATAAGGAAACCTGTAGTATTGACTGATTACTAAATTCTATCATAAATCGGCATACAGGCAGATCAGATGATACACGTAGCTTATGCTTTCTTTTGGATTTATCATTTATCACCCAAGACCTGTATTAGTCCGTAGTTAAGAGTGGATTCAAATGTTTCGTGAAAGTATTTTTTAAGAGTCGATTTATCATTTATCACCCAAGTTTCTTTAACCTCGTCCGCTTTTTCCCTCATAGCCTCACCCAAGATTAGAAAATGGGGGAAGATTTAACTTTTTAGCATTATAAGGATCGACACCTCCTGAGATCTCACTGCAACGACTGGCAATACGACTTTGGTACGCAACGGAGAGAAAAGATACAAAATTGCCACTTTTGCAGTTGTGGCACGACAGCGCATCAGTCCAGGTGGGATCCGAGGCAGCATGGGGTGGCAAATGACCGCGGCTGCCCCTTCCCTTTGCTGCTAACCCAGTTGGGCCGCACTCAGTTGCCTCGCCCGGCCCATTCGCTCGTTCTTCGTCTCCCCGCTCTCGCCGTAGCCCTCCGCCACCGCCATCCGCCGCCGCCTTCCTCTCCCTCCTTCCTCCCTTGCTTTCTCGATGGAGCATTACTCGGAGTCGTCTAGAGGTGGACGGGCGAGGAGCAGGCTTCACGGTGGCCCGAGCACCCGCATTGCCTCGGTCGGTCTCGATCCCATTGATGAGCTCAGCGGTTTTCCGTTGATCCCTTGCCCGGATTGCCATCTTGCTCGAGTGGTGGAAGGGCGGACCAAGAAGGACAATGAGAATCATGGTCGTCTGTACTTCAAGTGTGTAAGGAATGGGGTGAGTCGTCTCCTGGATTTTCCTAAATTAGCACAGTTAAGGTTGTAATTTATGTCCTTTTTTTAGTTCCCCAAGTTGTGTGAGTACTATCGATTCGAAAAGCAGTACTTCCAGCAGTTGAAGGATCTCGGCATCGTCATTGTTCAGCCATCGAACTAGGTAGAGGTGGTGGAAGAAGAAGCTTCAGTGTGGAGTCTAGATGGTGACAAGCAGAGGAAGGAATTGGAGCACAAGTTGGAGAAACTGATGTTGAAGATGAACATGTTCATTGCTTGTGTTGTATGTGTTGTCTTTGGGTGTGTAGTGATGTATGCTGTAATGAAGTAATGGATGAATGAAACTGAAAAATGTTGTCCCCAAAATTTTATTGTCTGGATGGATGAATGAAACTGATGAATGACTGAAATTAAAATGATGAATTGACACATAATTCACAGAGGTATGATAAAAACAGATCGCATGAACATCATTTCATAGAGCAGTGGCACATAATTTAATACAAACCATAATAGGTACAGATAGTTGGGATGTCTACACATCCATTGACATTTGGCCACTTACATCACAGTAGCTTAAGGCCACACATTACATAGTCATTTGGCCAGTTCCAACACAAAAGCTTACGGCCACACATCACATTGTCTTGTGGCCACATAAAGCACATAATGTTCAGGCCTTGCATCACTACACAAAAGATCACACAAAAGGTTCACTACAAGTTTCACTTTTTCTTCCCCTTCTTTGCTGGAGTCTTCTTTCCTGGACTCTTTCTAACCTTGGATGCCAGCTGCTTCCTCCTTGGTGTCATCTTCCTTGGAGCACCATCAGCAGGCATGTCTTCAATCTAGTTTACAACTTGCAAATCAAGGCAGGTGTTCCTGTGTTCAAACATCTAGGAGTTTAGGGTTGCATTCTTTGGCAAGCATAGAATTGTAAAGGTTGTATCATACCATGGAGGTGTTCTTGGGCTTGATGGTGGAGTTGTCTCTAGTGGTGGCACATCCAGGAGATGCCTCTCTGCTTGTCCTGCTGCTTCTGCAGCAGCAGCAGCCTTATCTGCTGCTTCTGCAGCCTCTCTTGCTGCCTTTGTAGCTGCCTCTCTAGCCACTGCTGCTCTTGTCCTCGGTGTTCCTTGGTCTGTTGGTGGCTGGTCCTTCTTGGCCTTCTTTTCTTCTTGGTCTAGGTGCTGTCTTCTTGGTCCTCTTCCTGTAAATAAACACCACAGTTAGGTTAGTTGTTGCTTATTTGTTGAAATAAGATAGCAGTTCAGTATTTACCTTTTCTTTGTCCCTGTTAGTGCACACCTCCAGCTACCAGTTCTATGGCCATACTCACCACAGCCAGTACATTTTACCTGCCTAGTTCTTTTTCCAATTCTTTTAGTTGGAGATAGGTACCTGTTCTTCTTCAATCTGCCTGATAGTTTTTTCTTCTTGGACAGTGGTGGCAACAACTTGAAACCCTTGTCAACCTCAGGACATTGGTTCCTGTCAGTGATGTTTGGGATAATACCATGGTAGGCAGCCTGAAACTTCTTAATAGAGTAGTATTTGTCCACATATAGGTCCATTTGGGGCTGCCTCATTGTGGTGATGACAGCCAGTGCATGTGGGCATGGCTTTCTAGTTACCTGCCATTCTCTACAGGTGCAAATATGCTTTGTAAGATACACAACATGCCTCCTCACTTCTCATCTTTGTATATCTCTGTGACTTTTGCTTCTTCTGGATGCCCCTTGGTCACTTTGAGGTGGCCTAGACCTTTGGAAGCTGCATTGAGCTGGTGTATGACAGCAAGTAAGGTTCCTCTAGTCAAGTCAAGGCAGTGGAGATCTTCCTTCTCTTAGCAAACATGACCATTGTTTTCTCCCCAATAGTATCAGCCAAATAATGCACAGGCAGATCCTTGTGCTCTTTGATCCATGCATTCTAGGACTCAGCTAAATTATTGTTGATGTAGTCACATTTGATGTCACTTCTGAATTTGCTCCTGGCCCAGAGTAGGTTATGGTGCTCTTTCAACCAAGTAAGCACACTAGGGCTAGCTACCACAACCTTGTCAAAGAAATACTTGAATTTGTGAGGAGTATAGGCCCTAGCTATAGGCTACATGTTTTTGGCATAGACATCTCCATTGTAATATTTCTTCATATTCTCCATCAAATGTCTGAAGCACTCTCTCTTCTCACAATGAGGCCACACTTGAGCCACTACTGCCTCAAGACCCTTGCAAGCATCAGTGCATACTGCTAACTTGTCCATAGGTCCAATTGCTTTGCTAAGCTGCTCCATGAACCAGATCTAGTTTTCCTTGGTTTCTAAGTCAAACAATCCAAATGCTAAAGGATACACCCAGTTATGACCATCTAATGCTTGGGCTAAGGACAAGTGGCCATTCCACAACCCATTAAGGTTTGTGGAGTTTATACTAATGTATGGTCTACATCCATTTCTAAAACCATCTATGGTTGCCTTGAAACAACAAAAAATCTACTGAAATGAATCTTCCCATCAACTTCTTCAGTAGCTATCTCAACTATGATACCAGGTGATCTCATCTCTACCTCTGCCTTAAATCTATACAACCAATCAAAGGAGTCATCCCACTTACCAAAAAGCTCATTGGCTGCTCTCTGTCTGCCATACACTACAGTTTGGTAGGGGTCTCAATCTTGTATTTGGTCTGTAGCTCCTCCTGCACTTCCTTTGGACCCATGCTTGGCTTCTTCTTGAGTAGTGGAATAGCCCTCTCTGCCACCCAAGCTTGTGAGGCCATCCTGCCAACCACTCTACTTCTAGAGGCACAATTATATTGCCCTTCATTTATTTGCACCTACACATGCACAAAACAGCCAAACATAAGTAACCAGACAAACATAACATCCAGATAGTTTAAATGAAATAAAACAAATCTATAAAAAATACCCTAACACTCCCATCATGTTGGGTTCTAGCTCTAATAATCCAAGGACATCCAAGAGAAGCACAATTTCCCCCTAAACCTTGATGTATCAGAGTGTGCAGTGTAAAGCTCAAACTCCTTGACAATTGCATGTTGTCTCACAGCTAATCCGAAATTATCCATAGAAGGGTAAGAAACCCCTATAGACATATCTAGATTATCCATGTCCCAATCAAACATTAGCTCCTCACCCACATGATCATCGACTGGTACAACTACATCTGCCATATCACTCTGCATCTCAGCTGTCATGGTAGGGATAGGCACAACTTCCCTAGTTGCTTCCTCTGCTCTTTCATCTGCTACTTTGAAACCCACTGCCTCATACACTTTGTCCTCATCAGCAACTTCCTTAGCCTCTCCATCCTCATTAGGTTCTACCAATATGGTCAACTCAGCCCAATCAACCTCTTCTGCTTCTTCCACTGGCATAGACGAAGGTGGAGAGATGCAGGTGTCACCACTGCCTTCAACATTATCAGGAACAACACTGCCTTCTACATTATCAGGAGCACCACTGCCTTGTGCATTACCAGGAGCAGCACTGCCTTGTGTAGAAGTGACACCGGATGCACACCTAACACCAGAGCTAGCATTGGCAGTTTGAGCATGTTTGCTGACTATATCCACTACAAGCACAGGTACCCTATCATTCCATCTATCCTTTATTAGCTGCTCAAAATGTTCATCCCTCCTAACTTTCCATTAAGATTCACTGTCACTGTCAACCACCCAAACAGTCAATGTCTGTGAAGGTCCCAGATTATCTTACTAGGCATTTCATCATGAAATTTAGACAGAGAAAACTGTATAGTCCTATCTAGCCATAGTTCATGCTCCTGTGGTGAAATTTCTACTTGCCCGTACTCACCATCAGCAACATACTTAGAAACCTTAACAACTAATCTAAAAGTGTTGCCAGGATCAATCCTGACACAATAACGAACAGAAACACAAATCAAACTGTTAGACGGTATCCTACTACACAGCATCTTCCCAATCTGGAATCAAAGTGAGGACAAAGTGCACTGAAGTTTAACTTACCAAACAGGGCAACCACTCCAATCCATTGCGTCTCCAATCTCCACCGCAATAGAAGCCAGTACATCAATGGCCTACGAAGCAAGGAAGGCGAACAATTTCACCATCACTGGTAGGAACCCTAACCTAACCTACAATCCCATCAAAACCAGTGCAATAAAACGAGCGGGATGGTGACAATGGCGGTCCACACGTACCTTCAATCCATCGAGAAAGCTAGGAGAGGAAGGAGGGAGAGGAAGGTGGCGGCGTCGTCGGATGGCGGCGGCGACGGCGGAGGGCCACGGCGAGAGCGGGGAAACGAAGAACGAGCGAATAGGCCGGGCGAGGCGACTGAGTGCGGCTCGACTGGGTTAGCAGTAGAGGGTAGGGGCAACCGCGATCATTTGCCACCCCCATGCTGCCTCGGATCCCACCTGGACTGACGCGCTGTCGTGCCACGAGTGCAAAATTGGCAATTTTGTATCTCTTCTCTCTGTTGCATGCCAAAGTCATATTACCAGCCGTTGCAGTGAGATCTCAAGAGGCGCCGATCCTTATAATGCTAAAAAGTTAAATCTCTCAAAAGTGGGTAGTTAACCTACTTAGTTGCACGATCGTCATACTGCTCCTATTAACTGATGTCGGTTATGGGTTAATGCATGTATCTCAATTGTTCCAAACCCAATTATGGGTTAACGCATGGATCTCAACGGTTCCAAACCTAGTCCAAACTCTTGTGTGGGACTTTCTTCTCTGGGTTTGGGATAGGAGGCAGAGGTGTTGTAGCTCTCTTCCTGGGTTTGGGATAAGAGACGGAGGTGTTGTAGCTGCTGTCGAGGGCGTTGGAGGTGGAGGTGGAGGCGCTAACAACGACGTCGGAGTGGATCGTGAGATGGAAGAGGTGAAGCTAACACACCTAGCACAGAGAGTAGTACTGGAGCAGGATTCACAAGCTTCTCCTCCTTCCAAACAGTCTAACACGCAAAAGGTAATTGCAATTTTTTGCATAGCTATTGTTTGCTATTAAGCAATTATATTATTGAAAATAATGGAATCCTTGGTGTAGAAGCTATTGTGGTTAATCTTATCGACGTCACTATGGATACTCTTTGCACCTTAATCAAGATGTTAAATGCTGCATTTTTTCCTATAACCAATACACCTTTTCATTTTAGTCTTCTTCTTACTTCATTCACATAAACCCTAAGGATGTATTGGAGTAGTTGTAGCGTTTATGTGGTTCGACTTTCATCGTTATCAACTTGATCCTATTTGGGCTAATTAAGAGAAATAATTTAAGTGTTATACGCTATTTAACAATCGATAAGATATGACACATGTGTTGAGTCACATCACATATACATAATTTGTGCTAGCAGACAATGCTCTACATAATACAACTCACACTTATTAACCTTTACTTGGTGACTATTCTACGACAACACTCACTTTTAATGGTGTATATGTATATACAGTTCATTTAGATGGATTCTATCTACCTTAGCCTTTTTTGGTGTACGCCTCTCCTATATATAATATTACACATCCATTGGATTGGTGCCAAATGACTACCATCCAAAGCGTCACATACAGAACATCTATACTCTAGAACATTTCTTACCACTACAACAAAATAGTTATGCATGCAGCCTTATCACTGCCATTTATTATATAACCGGCGGTGAAATTGTTTCACCGCCAGTTCGAGGACTGGTAGTGCGAAGTGGCCAACTAAACCGGCGGTGAAATTGTTTCTCTCTGCTAGCTTTAGACATTCTGAGCACTCGGATAACTCCATGGCTCTAGAACTGTAAAGCTACACAGAGCATACGTTCTAATACTTAGCGCACATAGGAGCTCCTGTCACTCTCGGCTCTTCAGTCCAGAGTCCGACCGAACCTCTAACACCCCCATCTTATTCCCACTCGTTTGTAACCCCACAATAAACTTCGAGCACTTAGGCTCAGGAATAAAGTCATCGACCGACTCAAACTAGACGTAGGGCACGTTGCCTGAACTAGTATAAACCCTGTGTCATTGAGTGCTAGGCCACATCCGATCACAACGTATAGCAAAACTACAAATATTTATGTGTTGGTCACTTTTCGCACCGACAGTTGGCGCCGTCCGTGGGGAGAACGCCGCATGTTCACACCTTTGGTCATTGGATGGCCCACCTTTCCGCCATCTTTATCATGACAGGCTTAAGCGATACGACTCGCTTTGGCTCACTGGAGTTTCCCACACTCCCACCTATTGGGATGTGGGTTCCTCCCGTGTTCAAGCCATCCCAGACCTTCCTCTTCAGAAGCCTAGACTTTGTCACTGACCAGCTTGGCATGCTTCGCCTTCGCGAGGAGGCGCTTGTCTCGACGCCCGTCGGAAGAGGAGCGCCCTCTGTCGGCTCTGGGTCACCCGACGACCTCAACAACGAGGCACCTACGCTTCGCTCTGAGCCCATGCTAGGCTTAAAACCCACTATGAGTAACGTACATATTATTCTTTACTCGCTATTTAATATCTTCCGCTAACTCTCCGGAGGGACCCCGTTGTCCCCACCGCAACCGCCATGCAACCGGTTCCCCTATGGCCTCTGAAGGATGCTGACGCCGCCCCCTCTCACATCTAAATTTGTGGTGATGGTAGGCTATGCTCCCACCTCTTTCCATGACCTCGTCGATAACAAGGTTGAAAGCGACGACTCCAGCATCGGTGACGTCATGGCACATAGCCACCCTCTGTCCCGGGAGTGCGCTATGGCGGACCCTCCGGGACACCTATCGGTGGTAGTAGAGTCCCAACAACTCACACCCCTCCGGACCCTCATGCAGAGACCCTTGCATGTGCGCAGGAGCATGGCGAGGAGCTACGACAAAGGCAGTAGAGCCAGCCGCAACCTACGTCGGCGCGCTCGGCACAGCATGCTGTGCCCCATGCGCGTAACCCGGCGAGCGACGCCCGCTAGGTCCAGCGCAACATCATGGACGGGGAGAACGATCCCCCATAGTTTGCTCGAGCTGGCCAGAACATCACCGCTGCGGTGATGCTTCTGCGTGGCCTTCTAGAGCCTATCAACCCCCAGGAGCAGGCGGTCAACCGGAACATCTGGGCGCTGGTGGAAATTGCCACCGTTCAATAGGTAGAGAGCTCCGTGTCACGACACCGACTCACAGCCTCTCTCCCCATCTGGGGAATGGGCGCGCACCAGTCGAATCGCTCCATCCGCTCATCACTACAGTGCCGGGCATAGAACATGAGGCCATAGCTGCACCATAGCCTAAATCGACGCCCGCTCCACACTAACCACCTATGTGGGAACGCCTCGAGCCGAACCGAGATGCTCATAGCATCTTCAACAATCGGCGTTAAGCCTGGTGTGATGATGACGTCCATCATGGGGTGGTGAGAGCAGGCGGCACGAGCCCCGGCCAGACCATCGAGGGGAGCAGGGAAATGCACCCTAGGCATGGTCGCCGACCAGATGACCAGAGTCCCAGCCCAGATGGCTCGGGACCATGGGCCTTTGGCCATCGCATCCAAAAGGCATCGTTCCCACATCACTTCCGACCGCCTACCAATGTCGCCAAATATATCGGGGAGACGAATCCCGGTATATGGCTCAAAGACTTCTGGTTCGCCTGTCGAGCCAGAGGAGTGGTTGATGACCACTTCATCGTTCAATACCTCCCCATTTGCCTGGGGAGCATGGCCGAGCATGGCTCGAATTCTTCCCACCTGACAGCATCCGCGACTAGGTGGATCTCAAGAGGATCTTCATTGAGAATTTCCATGGGACGTATGTCGGCCCTAGGAATTCCTAGGACCTCAAGAGTTGCCAATAGGAGCTCAACGAGTCCATGTGGCATTACATTCATAGGTTCTCAAAGTGATGCAACTCCCTTCCTGATGTCATTGATGCGGACGTTATTAGCGTGTTCCTCTCTAGGACAACCTATGAGTCCTTGATCCACAAGCTCGACTGTTTGAAGTCCCGTACCACCCGTGACCTGCTCGATGTCGCCATGAACCACGCCTCCAGCGAGGAGGTGGTCAGAGCGGTCTTTAGTGGAGGCCAAGACAAGGGCAAGGCCAAGCGTGAGGACCAAGACGAGGGCCCTATACGGTGACCGAGGTGATTTGACAAGGCGCTTATAGACTGAAGGACGACAACGGCAACGTTCTCACCAACACTTAAAACATCGAACAATTACGTCGTTTCTTCCCCTAAAAATTCGGTCTTACCGCTTTCTTTCATTCAACGTTTGCTCCTACAAGCACCCTAGCCCAAACACTCTTGGCCTGGGTCGCTTGGGGGCTCCACGAGGGTGCGATACCACCTCTCTTTTTTACTATCATATAGTAAATACTTTTTAGCCAAACGAAAGGGTAGTCCGTTCCTTTAATTACCCTACGTAACTTTGTTTTAAACTCCCGACCGATCACACCCCGCCACGACCTATGGTTATGAGCAGCTAGGCCTCACGGGCCATGCCCAGGTTCTTAAGGTTGTAGCCTATGGGTCGAACGGGTAGGTGTGAAAAAGAAAGGATAAAAAACAAAGCTATGCTAGGATAAAAACAAGTAACGGATGGGACAAGCTTCCCCTTACGAGTGATTCCATCACAAAATAGAACTGAAGTATTCATGAATACAAAAAACTATTTACACAAGACTCCCCCATGAACTTATCTATTACATATACTGACTACTTCTATTCTAAATTCTATTGTGGCCGCCCAGCGGCATCGGCTGACGGCGCGACCGACAAAGATAAGGGTTGCTCGCTCTCCGACGGGACGATGTTTGGCTCGGTCAGAGGCGGGACGACGCTCGCTTCTGACTCAGTCTCCACTCCATCCGCAGGTTGGATGATGTCTTCCTGGTGCACACCTTCTGCCATGCTCGAATGGTGAGCCTCCATCACCCACTGCGTGGAGACTTGCTCGGCAACCATATGTGCATATGGCACCAAGCTCTCCCCGAGCGCATGGATGGCGTCCGCGCTCCAGCCGTTGGCATACCCTATACATATGGTGGCAAAGTCTAGGTCCGGGTGGCGTGTCACCACTGTGGTTAGCACCCCCAATGTCCCATAGAACATCCCATCGGAGATGAGTCCCGAACCTCGTTTGGGACCTCCACCAGCTGGATGGAGGGCGTGCTGGTGCTCGGCGCCGACCCAAACACCTCAGAAACGACCACCTAGGTGACTTTGTGGATCTAGTCGAGCACCCCTTGAGAGCACATCACTCTTCAAGGGACTTGGCCAGCGCCTCCGCGCTCCGACCGATCGCCGCCTTAGCTGTCTCCAACTCCCGCTCTAGAGAACCAAGTTTTTTGCCTAGTTCTAGAAAAAGGACGACAAGTTTAGAAGCAAAGGAAAGGAAAAACTAAGGCATCAACCATAGGTGGAACAGGTACATACCGAGGCAGGTGTTCTCGAGGATGGAGAGTCCTTCCTCCTATTAGGTCACCTTCTCGAGCAACCGAGCATTCGACTCCTCCGTCCCAAGCACCCGCCCCCAGAGCGCGAGCACTTCTCGATCAGCCTCCGACTAGGCCTTCCGCTCTATGTCTAGAGCCTCCAAGGACTTCTAGAGCGCCTCCTCGGTCTTCGCCTAATGGACCTTCGCTGCATCGAGTCCCCGCTCGGCAGCAGTTGGCTGTTCCACCACGAGCAGTTCTGCCGCCCGTGCTCCCGTTGCCTCGACCGCCCGGTCTAAGGACTCACGGTGGGTGGATTCCAGCTAGCGCTCAAGCTCGTCGACTTGCTGCGACATCACAGCTTCCCACTCCATCCAACCGTGTTCCTCCTGAAGGAAACAGGACTTGCGGACCGACTTCGCCTCTAACTCCTGTAAAGCGAGAAGCAAGCATGCTGACACAACTAGCGGAAGACCAAGGAGTTGAGGACAAACGCTAAAAACACAGAAGGCTTACCTCGACAACGCATGGTAGGTCAACTAAGACCGCCTGATGGACGAGCTCAACCCGCCCCAAGGCCTCCTTGAGCTTCGCCTTGGTTTGGGCGAGGTCGGACTCCATCGACAATCCTTTCTCCTCTAGGAAGTGCCAGAGCGCCACCTCCTCCTCGTCGTGAAGGATGAACCGAGCCTTCCTTGGGTCGCTGGGGCAGAGCCACACTAGCTCACAGGTCACCCCCAACCCACTGGAAGATCCAGCCGCCGCAACATCGTGCGACGACCGGACCACCGCCAGCTCCTGTGACGGCGGGATGGCCGGTGGCTCCACCCTAGCGCCTGCCTTGCTAGAGTAAGGGATCTCCACTATATCGATTCCATGGCCCGCTAGTGGATGTTCTTCCTCTGGCCTGGCCACATCTACTCCCGACACCTCCAGCTCCGACTAGGAGGGTGAGCCGTGCGTCCCTCCACCAGGCGAGGCAGGGAGCCCGATCTCCCTCCTCTCTTCCGCCGTAGCTGGTATGGGAGGGATCACAAGGGTCACCTCCGACCCAACCTCCATTGTCGCCATGAGGATTGCCGCCATCACCGCCGCTGCCGCTGCCGCCATGCTCACGACCGGTCGAGAGGGTGTAACCCCCAAAAGGGAAGGTCACACCACCACCAGCCTGCTTTCCCTGCCGCTCGTCGTAACTCGCTACAGGCTGGGTCTCCACTCCTCCCGCATGGGAGGAGGGGTGATGCTCAATCCCATTAGTCCCTAGCCGCTGTCAAATAAGTACAGGTCAATCACGCTAAAAAAACTCAACTGTGAGATAAAAAAGGAACATGGATGCATACCTAGACGAAAGCAGTAGGGCCTTGAAGCCCTAACCCACTAGCGACAAACCAGCCGGACGAGGACTGCTCATGGGTCGCGACCCGCGCCCCCTCACATTGACCAAGGGAGGTGCCGACCCAGCTGGTTCTCAAGTGACCCACGAGTCATCGTGACCGCTGGCTCGTGGCGCACCCACTGGGGCCACCGACGGGGCATCTCCCCGTTGTGGGTCACGAGCACGCACCGACCCCGAAGATACAAGGATACGAGCACGCTCCTTCGACCAGCCGGTGTGCCCCGCCATGCTTGGAGCAGGGGGGGGGGTGAAGCCAGCGATGCCTCCGAAGGGCGCGGTGACAGCGCCCGCTTCGCATCTCACTCGACGACAGCGTCCAAGCTCGCGACGCGCTTCCTTGGCACATGAACGTCACCGCGCCTCTCTGTATCCTGCCCACCCCTAATAGGGTGCGGCCACAGGCGCATGATGCTCCACCGAGTTTGCAACGATGCCCCTATCTCCGTCATCCTCGGAGGTGCTCGCGTCGCCACCCATCTCCATGGGCTCCTCTGACTCGAGCTCCGCCTCCACGTCGCTTTAGTTTTCACCGGCCCACACCCACCGATCGATCTCCTTCTCGTGCCTCCTCTAGGCCTTCTTAGCTCTCTTCTTGCCGAGCTACGCCCTCCGCCCCCCTCGAAAGATGCGACCGGGATTTGTAACCGGTGAGTCCCTACAAAACGGACGACTCAAAGTCAAAATTCAGGAGAGCAAAAGGGAAAAACATACGAAATAAGAAGAGGGGAACATACCAGATTGGACAGCTTCCCGGTGTGTAGAGGTCTAGGCTTTTCTTCGAGGGGCTCATGGGCCCTCAGTTGCAGCACCCGGTCGAGTTGACTCCAGACTTCATCCTTCACCAACTCCTCCGGCGACGCGCGGTCGGGATCCGTTGGGCTAGAGTACATCCACATCGGTCGCCTCCTCTCCGCCAGCGAGGTGACTCGACAGCGGAAAAAGGTGTGGAACACCCACAACCTGTCGAGGCCATGCTACACTAGCTTCTGGAGCTCCGCCTCGATGACCTCCAGCTTGTTCTATCGAATGGAGGGACCCCACGACCAGCTCTCCCGCCTCTCCGGCCTTTTTTCGGTGAATGACAGGAATGGCACCTCCACTGGGTTCCTAATGTAGAACCACTCCACATGTCACCCCCTATTGGAGTCGTAGGGGGAGTATGCAAGGTAGGAGCCCGATGGCCTTGGCTTCTTCTGGAGGGCGAAACCCCCCACCAGCGCGGTCCTGGGTGGCTTCCCCTCAGATAAGGCTCGCCCGGTGAAGATCCGCCAGAAAAGATCCACGTGCAGCTCCATCCCGAGGAAGGCCTCGTAGACGGTGACAAAGCTAGCAACGTACAACACCCTAGTCGAATTGAGGTGCTGCAGCTCTAGGCCCCACTCATTGAGGAGCCAACGCAAAAACTAGTGCGTGGGATATCCTAGCCTGTGCTCATGGAAGGCGAGGAAGGAGACAACCTCATCGGCCCAAGGTCGTGAAATAGCTTCCCCTAGCACAGGAGCCCTCCAGTGCGCCACCTCCTTCGGCGGGAGCTACCCCTTCTCGGCGAAGGCGACCAGCACCGCCTCGTCCACGTTGGATGGCCTCCAGTTCGATATCTCGCTCTGGATTCATGAACAAATCCGTGAGTTCTCCTCTCCCTCGCTTTACCCTTTCTCACTTAGAAACCGCCGCGGCACATGAACGCGTTTGGCAAAAAGGAAGGAGGAGAGACAACAGTTGGAGAATAGGCGAAGGAATGGGACGAAAACCCTCTCCCTTCCCCTATTTAAGGAGGAAAGGTAGCAGTTGGAGAAAGGCGAAGGAATGGGGCAAAAAACCCTCTTCCTTCCCCTATTTAATGCAGATAGGCATGCGGTGGGACGTGTCCTGACTGATGAGACATGCCCTACCCAACGAAACGACGCCTGGTTAAACGAGACGTGGCCTGGGCATGGCCCACCACTACCGCACGTCGGGCATAGGAAACAAGGTGCAACCACACACAAACGGTCCTCCGCCTTCCCAGGCAGGACTTGGAAGGGCCCAATGATGAGATCTCCATCAAGGAGAGACCAACGGGATTCCTGAGTTGATTCGATGGCTTAGGCAAATGCCGAGAGACAGGTAAGGAGCAGAGGGATGCCCCATGCGGGCTATGCCGACTCCATCACGAATGATAGACATGGATCCCATTTGGACATATCCGATAAGAGCTCCTCAAACCCGTCACTCGAGTCATCAAGGTAACTTTACCAAACCTTCTTGCTTTATTTTCTGATGCAAGATCATTCATTCATCCTTTCTCATACACTCATTCATACATTCATTCATACAATCATTCATTCATCCCATACATCCAAAGTATTGCATATGCAATTAAATGCACTACAACGCTTCGTGTTGCGTCACGAAGCGGTAGTTGCCTCATTCAACATGAGCAACGACTGACCGGGGTTCGAAGGCCGGTCCGCGAAGGTCACAACGTACGGCAAAACTACAAATATTTACGTGTTGATCACTTTTCGCACCGACAGACATTTTTGATGACATGGCAGCGTATTTAAGAAGAGAGAGAGAAGAAATGAGTTTCATCTAGATGAAACTCTTTTGGCACGATTACCAACTCTCTATGAGTCATGAAATTAAATGCCAATGAAACCATAGAATAAAACTCTCCATTGAGAGTAGGTGTTTCATCCAAGTTTCATTTCATTTCATACAGTCTTGGAAACAACGTCATGAAACTCTCCACTGAGATTGGCCTTACTAGCTAGGTATTATTGTTTTTTGCACCAAAAAAATTTGGTGTTAGGTGTTACTCACTCAAACTCACAACCTACCGTTCAGTACTAACACCATGCTACTACTGCATCACACATTTGTTTGTGAGCATATAGGATTTTATCTTTTTTATTCAAATATTTCATAATCTTATATTGAATATTTTAGCTATTAAATAAGCTTAATTGAAAAAAGTGTCAACTATAAAGTTTTAAATCTTGTCAAGCACTACAACTTTGGAATAAGATGTGTCTCCATTCAAGATTTTTTTTTTGAAAAAAATTGAATATCAAAATATGTGAATTTAAATAAATATTTGAGACACTAAAAACTTCAAATAAAAAATTTATCAACAACAAACATGTAGATTAGATCGTCCACTATAACTTTGGTATTAACCATGTGAATATTGAAGGTTGTTTAGAAATTCTAAATTTTGAATTTAAAATTCTATAAACTTGGAAAAGAGATTTGGGACTCTAAATGACTTTAAATGAAAAAAACTTTTCAACTACAAAATTGTAGATTGTATGAGAACTGAAACTTTGGTATAGACCATGTCAACATCCGAGATTGTTTGAACATTTCAAATTTTAAAAGCAGTAAATTTACAACAACATTTTAGGACTCTAAACAATTTTAAATCATAAACTCTTCAATCACAAAGTTTGATATAAAGTACGTCTTCGTCAAAGCTCATATAAAAAATTATGAATTATTTTTCTTTGCAACTATTTATAGAGAGGCATCTTAAGATGCCCGCTTTTGAAGATCGATTTTTAGAGACGGACGCTTAAAATAACTATCGCTATTAATATCTATTTTTAGAGACGAACATCTTAAGCTGCCTGTCTTTGGAAATCAATTTATGGAGACGGGCGTCCTAAGGCGGTCGTCTCTTAAATAATTTTTAGAAGCATGCATTTACTGGAGGTCGCACAACCATTTTACGTAGGCGGCCACTAGATGTGTCTGCCTCATTAATAATAGAGGTTGTATTCTAAAATCATTTTTGCATTAATGTAAATTATATTTTATATAATATATGTAACATGTTATATAGGTTGAAGGCTATAACATTGGTTTTGATTAATTCATTTCAGTTTTTATATTTATAAGTGCAATTTTTGGCATTAGTTCAACATCTTTTAACTTTAAAATAGTATTTTATCATAACAAAATCATAAATATTAATTATTATATGATATCGTAGGATCTAGTATCAGGATACTATGACATTTTATGTAGGATCATGTAAAGTCTTTATGTAGTATCGAGATATAAAATTTAAAAGACTAGATAGAATCGATATCATTTTGATTTATATCAGTAGTATTCCAAAAATCTAGTTGTAGATACTAATCGGGACACTGATAATTTTGATCGTTTGATATATTAAATTTATGGCAAAGTGTCAACGCCTCGATGACAGTGTTTCCTTGCTACCAGCCTACCACCACGTGCACGTCCTCACTTTGTTGATGCCGCCAGCCATAGCATGCGTACTTCTTCTACTTGTCTGGAGATGGGGGAGTCCACGGTACAGAAATAGTTGAAACCAAGTAAAGTAAACCATGCATAGTACGTAATACTACTATCAGGGTTATTTATTTATTTATTTATTTATTTCGGTATTAATTCTTTTTCTCAACTACGAAACCACCTCCAAAATTACCAAACTTTTTTTTAAAGACAAACATGAAGTATGTTTTTTCTCTCTCTCTAAAATTTATAGATCTAAACAAAATAATAACATGGTTTATAACTACATATCTATCGAGTAGAAGAATATGCAATACAAAAAATATAAAATATGCTCTTGTACTCGACAAAAACACACACACGTGACTCTTGAGTTACGTAGCGCATAATACAAAATTTCAGAATTTTCTTTCAACCACCTCTAAAATTCATGCAATTTTGGCAAATTTGCGAGATTTGAAACTCTGAGAGCGGCCTAGTGGAGTACAGGAACAAGAAATACTATTCCCTTTAGTCAACAAGAAGCGAGCGAGACGTCGACTAGTGTGGCCAAGAGCCAAATTTGTATGACCAACTCCAGAAGCACGCTCACTCCTGCTTGGTTCCTTGCAACGGTGTGCATGCTTTGACGCAAATTGCCGTATGATTCACGTGAAATTGCTGTCGTGTTGCATCTCATGAGTACTTTCAAAGGGACGCTAAGAAATGTCGAGCCCACCAGGGTATGGCCGGCCGTCTGTTCCTTTTACTTGGCATCTGGGATGGCGGCAGCCGTGAGATCCGCACATGGCCGTGTTCGGAAGCCCGGCCGGCTTGTCCGCTGTGGGCATGTTGAGTAGTCTTACAAGCGACAACACAACAGCTTCTTTCGCCAGCCACTGGTAGGTATGGAGGAGTGGGGTAGCAGAGAGGATTGCAACCACCACCAATAATGCTCTATCATATGCTACTACTCCTGACCTGAGAGAACAAGGTGCAGTGATTGAGTGTAGGTGGCATATGAATCGTCCAACTCATCAATGGAATGGATTTTAGGAGCGAGGAACCATAAAAGATCGAGTACCGCATTGGCATTGTAGCTAAGAATACCACTGTAGTATAAAATAGAGCACTCTCCAAAATATATATATATAGTACACGATGATGATGTTTATACAAAAATGTATATTCGATCCATCTCCGTATATGAATGATGAATATATATCCTCCAATTAATTATTCCTTGTCGTCACCAAAGAATGAATGGGATATGATGAACAAGTGTTACTAGGCTAGCTACTCTACTAACGGTGCAAATGTGTGTAGGCAGGACGCATGTCCCGATCGGATCCGATCCGATCCGATCCGTGGAGCGGCAGACGAGCTCCCTCCGGATCAGACGAGCTCGAGGCGCGCGGCGTAGTCGGCGTACCTGGAGCGGCGGATGTTGGCGCGGCGCTTCCGCCAGACGAAGACGCCGAGCCCGAGGATGGCGGCGGCGGCGAAGGTGCCCAGCACCACGCCGGCCTTACTGCCGCCGTTCATCTCCCGATGCTCCTCCTCCGGCTCTCCGCTACCGATGCTGGCGGCGGTGACGTTCGCCGCCTTGATCTGGTCGGCGGCCGGGGCCGGCGAGGGGGACTTGTTGTCGTCGCCCTTGTATTCGTCGGCGGCGGCGGGCGCGAGGTGGGAGTGGGACGGCGCGTGCGCGGGGGCGGGCGAGTCGGAGGAGGGGGCTGCCACGGGGGAGGTCTTGGGCGGCGGCGGTGAGGGCGCGTCTGCTGCGGCGGATGGGGCGGAGGCGGTAGGTGGGTTGGAGATTGGCGAGTGCGCGAGCTGGGAGTCGGCGGCGAGAGGCGCGGATGCGGGGGGCTCGGCGGTGGGGCTCGGTGCCTCCTCCTGGGACCGCGCCGTGGAAGCGAGGAGGAGGAGGAGCAGGGCGGCGAGGGCGCAGGGCAATGCCGGCGTCGCCATGGATGGAGAAGAAGGCAGGCAGGAGCGGAGGGCGGCGCAGATCTCGGCGAAGCTCCGCTGGTGTGGGCCGGATGGTATGGGTTTGGTGGGGAGAGGTGAGGTGGCCAGGTTTTTATAAGCAGAGGAGCAGCAGCAGCGTGGAGTAGGGTCGGCTGCCAATGGCGCGTCGCGGCAGGGGGTGGGAAAGGTGAGTCAGAGCACGGAGGACGCCGTCGCACCAAGCAAACCATTTGCATTGCATCTCGCCCACCACGCATGCACTTGTTGATGCCTGCAAAGGCTGCAGCTCTAGTCAAGTTTGGGCAAGATTTAGATTGTTACGACTCTAACACGAGGGCGCGTTTAGTCGGCCGGAATTTGGAGGTGCAAACTTTGCACATTAAAAGATTCCTCACTGTATTATTTTGTTTGTATTTGTGAATTATTGTCCAAACATTGACTAATTATGCTCAAAAGATTCGTCTCGCAAAGTTAAAGCAAACTGTGCTATTAGTTTTTTATTTCGTCTACATTTAGTACTCCATGTATGGACCCCAACTTCTTTTTGCATAGTGCCAAAGTTGAGAATTCGGGGGAAAACAAGGCGTCAAGTTCCGTTAGGAGCCTTCAGGTCCTACATACGAGTTTGGCGCAGATTGTTACGACCCCAACATCCTCCTACGCGACGACTCTAGAAGGATTGACTGCTACCAACAATGACCGAGGTCAGCAGCCTATGATCGATTCATACGAGCACAGCGACCCCTTCCTCATATCAGTGCAGGCCGGATCGGACAGGGCTCCCAGGCTCCCAACGACGGCCTAAACCTCTCCTTCAAATTACTCCCTGTACGGCCCAAGCCCAACTTCCCAGCTGTGGGCAGAGCAAATAAATACGCAGTGCAAACTGACCTCTACTCAGCAAATAGACAAAAGCAAGGGACGAATGCATGGCAGCTACTACATCCAGTCTTATTCCAGTCCAAAATATGGTATAATGATGCTTGTAAATGATCAAATCAAGACAGGGCAGCCTCAACTGATAAGTACAACAATATGGTATCATGATGCTTGTAAATTATTCCAGTCCACAAATGCTTGGCAAATACAACCGTCACTACCCACACAGCTCAAAATACATACCCAAAATGCTTCCAAAGGTTCGTCACAATTCTTTCTACTTGGGGTCATATGACCAGAGGCAAAACCTCCCCTTCTTGCTCCACCTCCACCCCACAAAGCAACAGCAAAATCCCCACAAGAATCACGCTCAGGGTTCTCCTCCTGCCTGCCTGCCTGGCGACTGACCGTCACTGCAAGGCCGCTGCAGCCTGCTTCTTCGGTTGCCCTCGCGCAGCTTTGCCTCTCCCTCCTTGGGCGGAAGCCTTATTATTGGTGTCCGCCGCCGCCGCTGATAATGCCTCGGCGCTGCTTTCAGTGAACGGGGAGTAGAGGAATTTCTTCGCGTTGCCCACATGCACGCAGGTCAGCTTCACGATATTTCTCCCCGTCATCCATTTCAGCAAGATCTTCATGTGAGTCTTGCTGTTCAGGCCAGCAATACCAGCGTCCTGTTGTAGAAAATACACCAGAGTCAGCGTACAGCTCTTGACAACACAGCAGGTAACAGCTTATGATTGTCGGGTTCGAATACTATACATTCTTCTGCAGCTAAGCTAACATAAATCAGACCTTAGTGGATAAGTCTAGTTCAGGTGAAAGCAGGTGCTAAACTGCAGTCAGGAATTTAAAAAAGTGGAAAACTAATGTGTATATCAGCTCATATCATTCAGCTGAGCTGTGGTACTGGAGCTAAACAGTCACATATAGAAACTACAAAGCAACCCAAGCCTGTCAACGCTCATGGATCACCTAAGTCTGATAGATTAGGCACCTAATTCTACAGTCTAGTTCAGTTGAAAGCAGGTGCTAAACTGCAGTCAGGAAATTAAAACTAAAAAAGATAGGCATGAGAGAGATGAACTAAACGATTGCTAATGTACACAGGTGGCTCCAACTTAGCGACAAAAAATGGAAAACTAATGGGTATATCAGCTCATATCATTCAGCAGAGCTGTGGTACTGGAGCTAAACAGTCACTATAAACTACACAGCAACCCAAGCCTGTCAACACTCATGGATCACCTAATTCTGGTAGATTAGTAGGTACCTAATTCTACAAACTATGATCACCTAATTCAAACACAGTGAACAAAGTAATCCCGATTTCAGTGTCCTTGCAATATGGTGGTATAGAGAAATGTACATATGATTACTGAGATGAAACAGATCACATGATCCCATTTAATTTCAAGTTCACAGAATAAAAATAATCACCCTTTTGTGGGGCAGAACAATATCCAAGCATGATGAGCTGCAGACATTTATATTGCGCATCAAACTGCTGCTTCAACCAAAGACTGAACAAGCCACAAAACTGTTGATCGGAATGACATGTTGCAATTGCAAAGGTCCGATAATAAAACTGTGCTTCAAACTACTCGGAGCTAGCTGAACTCAAACTAGCTGTTGGGATGGACAATGCTTGAATCCACAGGGGATGGCTCAATGCCCTGTCTAAGAACAGTAACGCTATCACGGTATGTATCTGGTTTTACTATATGCTTCCCTAAATGCGTAGCATACAACTACTGGTTCGGAGATGATGAACAAAGCAACAGGCTGCTCTGTTTTGTACGAGTAGTAGAATGAGTGTACACATTTGCCCACAGCTAGAGATTAGGTTATTATTACACATAGAGTGAGTGAAGTTTATATTAGGGCAGCAGCGTGTTTGTCCTTGTACCTTGGCGTGGTTCCAGGCGTTGCCGACGGTGAGGGGCCCATGGTCGGAGAGGATCTGGATGAGGCGCTCGGAGATGGCGACGGCCTCCTCCTTGGGCACCTTGGGGTTGATCCGCCTCACGTTCACCGCCCGCTTCCTAGAGAAGTGACGCCGCAGCACCTCCCACGCCGTCCCCCCGAACCCACCGCCACCGCCGCCGCCTCGGAGGAACTGCATCACGCCGTCGCCGCCGCCTGGGTCGCTGGGGTTCAGTTCAGGTTCAGCCTAAAGCCCTCCTCCTCATCCCCTGGAAATGGGCTACAAAAGAAAATGCTGTCCATAAGGCCCAACAGGCCCAGCCCAACAATTACTGCCTCGGGCTCGGCCAGCTGGTCCATTCGCCCAGCCCTCACAGACTCGTCGTCGGCCGCTCGCCGCTCCCCTCCTCCATCCAACCATCTCATCTCTCTCCGCCACGGGCCACGGCCGCCCGGCCAACCGCCGGCTCCGCTCCGGTGGTGACTGCCCCGCTCACCCCGCCGCCGATTGACGAGGAGCATCTCTAGAGGTCAGCACCTTGCATCCCCTCTTCCTTGTCACGCTCCTCCTGCCTGACGAGTCCAGTTGCCTTGCCTTGCCTAGATGGCTGGCCGCCTCAGACCACCGTGAATTTTGAGGGGGAAACAATCTCAGGAGGATTGGGTTTTCTTCGATTGTCCTATGTTACGTCTGAACGTTTGAGACATTGACGGATTTTTTTTTCTTCTAATTTTGCAGCGCAGATGCTTGGTCAATAGCCGGCGGCGGCACATGTCAGCTCTCTCCTTGTGCGATGGAACTGCCAACTCGCCATGCTGGTCGGAGTGCTCCGGATTGAGGCTTGCTGCTGCGCCCCGTGTTGGGAGGGGAGCTGCCGTCTCCTGCCGCTGGAAAAGGCCAGGGACCCTCTGCTTGCTGAGGGCAAAATCTCCTTCCTTGCGCAGGCACTCGAGGTTTGTTCGCGTAACTGAAACTGTTAGCAGCAGCAACATGTGTATGTAATGTACTGATCCGTCAATGTGTCTGATGCATGTTTGAGCAGACACTGAGAGATGCAATATGCTTAGAGCATTTCTTTTTTGGTGTAATAGCTTTTGAATGGGAGTCCTAGCAATCAGTCTCATCTTTCACTGGCCAAACCACGAAAGGCTATGCGGTTCAGATACACCACACCACCGAACTCATTTTCAAAGTCAAGCAGTATTACTCAGTCTAGAGAATGCATGTAAGCATCATGTTTTCTGATCAGGAACCAAATCTACGTTCCAAAGTGGGAATTCAATCTGTGCATCGCTCTATGCGTGCACATTGTATATGCATCTTATTTTTCACATTAGTTTCTTTGTTTGTTATATCTGTATAGTTGTACACCTTCACTAGAAAGATCCAAAACTACGCAATACTAGGTGTCTGCTTTCGTCATTTTGCAATTACAGAATCCTTAGAAAATGTGCAATCTCAGTCAGTTCACTGTTAATTGTATGATTTGAGCAGTGGTCGTCCCCTTAACTAAGTGCTCTAATTTTCTTCCGTTATGTGCCTTCCAGTCTTCCTTCATCAAAGCTGCTGCTGTCTTTGAAATCTTATACCAGTTACCATCTTCCAACTATATGCCTTAATGCATTTGAATAAGAATTAAGATATGTTTCATTTATTTATGTAGGAAGGTGCAATGGGCCATCAGAACTATGTCAGACAACAGTGGTGACCAGTCAGGCAATAGCACTCGCCTCTTCAGTGCAATTCGTTCATTTTGGAGTATGTTGTCTGCCAAGCTGAAGAAAGCAAGGAAAGGGTTACCAGTGAAGATCCTATTCTTTCTGATTGGGTTCTACTGCGCTACTGCATTCGCAACCGTCATTGGACAAACAGGTGACTGGGATATATTGTCGGCCGGACTTGCTGTTGCCATTGTGGAGGTTGTCGGTGCGCTGATGTACAGGGCTTCCTTTGCAGTTCTTGGTAGGATGAGGAACATGATTACCATATTTAATTACTGGAAAGCTGGTCTTACACTTGGGCTGTTCTTGGATTCATTTAAATATGAAGTGGATGAGTTTCTTGAATCAGGTAACCCATTCAACTTTCAGATTAATATATTTACTGGGCTTTGGTAAATTTTCCTCCAGGTCCTGTTACTATTTGTACCAATGGAAAATGTTGGTTTAAGAGCAACTCCAACAGAAGAGCTATCCATGTAGTGTAATCTATATTTGACTATTTTGGGAAAAAAAAGAGTCTAACAGCTATTGAATCTGGCTTTCTAAAATAGCAAACCATCTATTCTGGAATTCTCGTATGGTAAATATAGCTTGCATGTGCCGCTAGCCATCTGCCTCGCCGTACTAGAAAGACCGTTGGAGTTTTTAGTTTTTTTACGGAGATTTCTATTTTAGAGATTGGCTAAATCATGGATTTAGACATCTATTTTTACCAACTCTCTTGGAGTTGCTCTTACCCAACATATTTTTCATATCATGTTTGTTTTTGTTTCCTTCCATTTGATATTTCAGTTCTCTACCACTTTGATTTTTTTTTTTAAAGAAAAATGCTACCATGATCGCTTGATCATTTATGTGGCTTATAAGTCGGCTGATGCTGTTTTGTTGTGAGAGAAAAACGCTATATCATGGCTGATGAATTTTTCACTGACTGATGAGCTACTGCAAGTTGTGTGTATAAGAAGCTAAAACCTAAAACTAAACAGATCAGCATTCTGATTGTTTGCACTGCTACGCTAACAGAGAATATGCTTGCACCAACAGGAATGGATGCTTATGGTTTATGAACAAATTAATCAGCTGATAACGACACTCTGGGTTGACACGTCGGCAATGTGTTAGAAGAAAAATGATGGTACGCAGATTGCAAAACGATGATATGAAAGGATATGCCTGAAACTGAAACCACCCTTTTGCCGGACGCCTAAGCAAGTGGTGGTGGTTGGATCCGGTGGTTTCTCTGCTGCACGGAGCTGAAAAGGACAGTGTACACAACTGATGGTGGATGGATCGGACGCCTAAGCTAAGCAGCTGCTGTGGATCCATCATCTGTTTGTTTGCTGGACTTGTTGCTTGTGATATCTATCTTTTACTGGGTTACCTTGGAGTGCCAAGCAAATCCAAAAGCAGCAGCCCAACAAATGGGGTCAACAATATGGTTGGCGGCGGCCTCCGCATGGTTCCACAAGCCAAAGAAATCTCTCTCTGTCTTCTCGCATGTGAGAGGAATGGCGACGGCGACGGCGACGGACGACAAGGACGCTTCTCCGATGCGTGTACGTCCATGCATGCACTACATTGTTCTAGCTTCCTCAGTTGCTCTCTTTGTTGTTGTCATGTCAGAATACGAAACCATGCGTGTGTGTGTGTCTGAAACTCTGAAGATAAGATGCTTGGCAGACAAGCGTCCGAGCTGGGTGCCATCTTGCTTGTCTTCCTCTTCCTCTTCTTCTTCTGGCTCATGTGTAATGCTACGTCAACAACGACCTTCCTTCTCTCGTCTTCAGTTTTTTCCTTGCACGTTGGACTAACTCCTGCTAGCTAGCACATATATTGTGCATTGTCCACCGATCTATATCCGCATCCATCCACCGAGAAGGAAGAAACCAATCAAGCAAGCACTTGTGTTGTAGAGAAGCGAGCAACAATGGCGGTGGCACCGGCACCGGCGGCGGCCGGGAACAGTAGTAACAATAAGATCAAGACGGTGGTGGTGCTGGTGCAGGAGAACCGCTCCTTCGACCACATGCTGGGGTGGATGAAGTCGCTGAACCCGGACATCGACGGCGTCACGGGCATCGAGACCAACCACGTGGACGCGTCCGACCCGACCTCCCGCGCCGTCCGCTTTAGCGACGGCGCCGAGTACGTGGACCCAGACCCGGGCCACTCCATGCAGGCCATCTACGAGCAGGTGTACGGGACACCCTTCGTCGACGCCACCACAACGCCCATCACCCTGCCGGGCGTGGCCGTCCCGCCCATGTCCGGCTTCGCGCAGCAGGCCGAGAAGGAGAAACCCGGCATGTCCGGCACCGTCATGAACGGGTTCCGCCCGGACGCCGTGCCCGTGTACCGCGAGCTGGTGCGGGAGTTCGCCGTCTGCGACAGGTGGTTCGCGTCGAACCCGGCGTCGACGCAGCCCAACCGGCTGTTCGTGCACTCCGCCACCTCCCACGGGCTCGTCAGCAACGACACCAAGGCGCTGGTGGCGGGGCTCCCGCAGCGGACCATCTTCGACGCGCTCCACGACGAGGGGTTCTCCTTCGGCATCTACCACCAGTACCCGCCGTCGACGCTCTTCTACCGCAGCCTCCGGCAGCTCAAGTACGCCGGCAGTTTCCACGCGTTCGACATCGACTTCCGGCGCCACTGCCGGGAGGGGAAGCTGCCCAGCTACGTCGTCGTGGAGCAGCGCTACTTCGAACTCGAGATCCTCCCGGGGAACGACGACCACCCGTCCCACGACGTCGCCGAGGGAGAGGAATTTTCGTATTTTGGTCTCTTTTGAAAACAATTTTTAGAAAAATACCAACGCCAAAACAATTTCTAAAAATAGACCATTTTTAGGCGTCTTAGCACATGACGCCGAGATATGAGGCTCGGCGTCGTGTCACTCCACGCCGAGGTACTGCCACGTCACGGGAGACCGGGGTCGTCGTCGACACGTTGGCGCGTGGGTCCGAGACGTCGGCGTCGTGTCAGCTGACGCTTACCCAACATCGGCGCGGTCGGACTCAGCGCCGAGCTCTGGCCCCATTCGGAGCGCGGCCCAGGCGGCCCAACAAAGAACGGTGGCCCAGAAGCTCGGCGTTGGGTCACTTAACGCCGAGCCTCCAGACCTCGGCGTGACCCGACTCAACTCCGAGGTCTGGACCCTTTAGGCCACGCCGAGGCCCCTTCTTCTTCCTCCCTTCATTCTGAAACCGCCGGCCTCCCTCTCTTTCTCTTCTCCCCCGCGCCGCCATCAAACCCTAACCCCCAAAATCGACCCCCGGTGCCACGATCTCGGCTCCCGAAGGTTCCTCGAGGTAATGGTCCCTCCCCTCCTCCATTCTATCCGCGTAGATGTGCTTACATTGTCCCTAATCATTTGGAATCATGGTTGTTTGGTGATTTGGTATATTTGTGTTTGCATTTGCAAAATGTATGGCTTAGGATGATTGAGTGCATTGTTGTTTAACTGTTATATGTGATGAACATGTTAGGTTAGTTTGGTTTCTAGTTATTTTGGTCATTAGGGTTATTTGTTTATTGTAGGTGTCATTAGGGTTAGTTATTTGTTGGTCATTAGGGTTACTATGTATTTTATTAATTTGTTGGTCATTACATTTCAATTTGTTATGACTAGAAATGATTATGTTGTTGGGGTTGAAAAACGATGAAATGATATATTTTAGTTTCTACTTATTGGATTGAAATATATTCATATGTTACACTACTTGTTGTGTGATGGCTGTAGATGGATAAATTAGTGAGGTTGCATCATGGAGGCCGTATTGTTAGGACAAGAGATGATAGTTTGGAATTTCTGGACATGTGTGAGGAGTTGTTGATTTTTTTTGAAACACCATCTTTGACCCAGTTAGTGGAGCGAGTGAAGGTTAAGTTAGGCTGGAATGAAGGAGACGTGCATGTTCAGTTTGAAGGTGTCATAGATGTTGGGTCGTCGAAGGGTCCTCGGATCAAGCGGTTGCTCAAAATTACAAACGAGTCTGAATGGAATGATTACAAGGCAGTTGTATTGGCCTCAGAAGTGCGATCTTTGGATTTAGTAGTAAGTAAGGAGTCCGGCTTAGGAAATGATAACTTCGAAGCATGGCCATCTTCCCCCGCTCACATAGGTTATGGTCCTTTGCCTGAAGAAGAAATACTTGTCACACAACTAGGCTACGGTGGAGATGAGGAAGAGAATCCGGTTGCCGATGGTGAGGGCAATCATGATAGTGATGAAGAGGATGATGATTATGTAATTGTTGATGCAGAAGAAGGTTTGGACGACGCTAGCGGAGACTTTTCTATTGAGGATGAGCTTAGCGACGAAGATGATCTTAGTAGTGAAGAAGACTTTGGTGATGCTAGGGCTACGAACTGTTTTGACATGGAGATAGCTGGAGATTATGAGTCCTTCGTAGAGGAGATAGCCGAAGACTCTGATGACGATCGCCCTGTTGGTCGTCTGAATTTAAGGGAAATAGAGATATTGTCTAGGGTCTTGCCTTGGAGAGATCCACTAGTTGGTGATTTCGAGGACCTTAGCCATGGTCATAGGGCAGTAGCTGATGGTGGGCCAAGTGATACAACTGTGCCTGATGTTAGCGGTTGCCTCATCATACGGAAGGGCATATTGTTTGCTACCATGGATGAGTTGAAATCATGGTTGCAAGAGTACTCCATTGTACACAACCGACCTTTTAGGGTCATCAATTCATTCAAGGAGAAGAGGTACACTGTTGCTTGTGAAGAACAACAGTGTGGTTGGAGAGTATGTGCTAGGAAGACGAAGGCAGGCAAATGGAAGATTACCTCAGTGAAGCAACCACATGTTTGTGCCACTGCTGAGGCAGAAGAGAACCATCTGTAGCTCAATTCTAGGTTCATTGCAAGGCAATTATGCCCCGTGGTGAAGCATATGCCAACCATTACGGTGTCTGCATTGGTTGAGATCATCTTCCAATGGTATAATTACTATGTCAAGTATGGAAAAGCATGGAGGGCAAAGCAGCGTGCACTGGAAATAATATTTGGAAATTGGGAAGAAGCTTATGAGCGCCTCCCTGTAATGTTGAACGCAATGAGGGCCGTAAATCCTGGGATGCACTTCGAGTATTTACCTAAGGAGGGTGAAACAAGGAATGGTAGCCAGGTATTTGAAAGGGCGTTTTGGGCGTTCGGGCAGAGCATCGAAGCATTCAAGCATTGCAGGCCCGTCGTCTCAATTGACGGGACCTTTCTTACAGGGAAATTTGAAGGCACAATGCTTATTTGTATTGGGACAGATGCAGAGGACCAGCTTGTGCCATTGGCCTTTGCGATTGTTCGGAAGGAGGACACGGATAGTTGGTGTTGGTTTCTCAGGCTAGTAAGACAAGTGGTAATTGGTCTGGGACGTGATGTTTGTATGATATCCGATAGGCATGCTGGCATTCTGAATGCCGTAGAACAAGAGATTCCTGGTTACGGCCAAATACATCACCGGTGGTGCACCAGACACCTTGCTCAGAATCTTATAAGGCGTGATCACACAAAGGACAACTTCAAATTATTTGAGGAGGTTTGCAGGCAGCAAGAGGTTCAATTATTCAAAGACAAGTTAGATGCCCTGAAGTTAGCCACAAATGTTGATGGCAGGCAATTCTTGAGCGAGTTGATGGCGTCGAAGGATAAGTGGTCACTTGCATATGACACGGGTGGTTGGAGATGGGGCTTCATGACTAGTAACATGGCAGAGATGTTCAACAGCCTTCTAAGAGGTTGTCGTGGTCTACCTGTGACTGCTATTGCCTCATTCACCTTCTATAAGTTGAATTCTTGGTTCGTTTCGAGGAAGAAGCATGCGAGGTCTCTATGAACAGCAGGCAAAGCTTGGCCACTTTTAGCATCTCAGGAACTAGCTTTCTCAAAGAAAAAGTCTAAACGACAGAAGGGTTCATGTTTCGATCCGATCAACCATGGATATGAGATTCTAGAGGGTGGCGGAACTAACATTGGTGGTGAAGACCGTGATGCTCGAAAACATAAAGTAGTGATCAATGAGAACAAGTGTACGTGTGGAAAACCGATCATATACCATAGGCCTTGCTCCCACATGATTACAGCCTGTCACCTTAGACGTGTTGACCCTGAGGTCCCTCCCCGTATGGCCGCGGAGTTCTCTTTGAGGAACCTAATGAGCACCTGGAATCCTCAGTTCGAGCCATATCTTGACGAGAGTCAATGGCCTACTTATGATGGCCCCAAGTATGTGGCTGATCTTGGTTTACTCTGGAAGAGTAGAGGACCTAGGTGGCGGAAGCGGTTCAGGATGGACATGGACCGAGCCACGAAAGGTAGATCAACCACGAGTAAGGTTGGGAGACATTTTGTAGAGGACACCCAAAAGAGCCGTTGCTCTGGTTGCCATAAGCCGGGCCACAATAAGAGAAAATGTCCTGAACTACTTAGACAACAAGTATCCATCAAGCTAGCTACTAGAATTGCTTTGTGTAATGGTACATTGGTTTACTTTTGTTTTTTTATTTTTATGTTACTTCGTACCACATACACATGCTTTAACTTACACTAATGGTTTGGCATTGCTTATGTTGCAGGATGGATCGGTTCCCCCTTCTTGATCCAAGGTTCGATGAGCACCACCGGGCTCGGAGGATCGAGAACGGAGAGGTATATTCAACAATTCGTATGAAAACACTGCATTGTTCATGTTTTGCTCTATAGTCCATGCTCTTTATAAAGTGACATGAACTAATACTTTTTCATGCTTGTTTTTTTTTGCAGGTTTTGAATGTGCTGAGGCCAATGACACATGAGGCCTCTACGACCATGGTCTACGATGAGAGGTACACGCCCCTCCTAAAGGTGGCGAACCTTGCTACCGTTGCTTGTGTTTGTCGTCGAGGCACGCCACCTTTCAACCCAGCGGCGCTGACGGCGTTGATAGATCGGTGGCGTCCGGAGACACACAGCTTTCACCTACCATGCGGGGAGATGACGGTCACTCTCGAGGACGTTGCCATGATCCTTGGAGTCAAAATCCGAGGATTCCCAGTTATAGGAGACACGGAGTCTGAAGGATGGCAGCAGCGGGTTGAGCACTTCTTGGGACGGCCCCTAGCGGTAGTTGAGGCTGGCAAGAAACGGCGCAGCAGTGGGGTGTCCCTGAGGTGGCTTCGTCAGCAGTTTCGGGAGTGCCCACCCAACGTAGACGCTGAGACCGTGACATACTACTGTCGGGCCTACGTCCTCCACATGTTAGGTACGGTTCTCTTCCCTGACGGCACTGGAGACATGGCGTCCTGGATGTACATCCCGTGCCTTTTGAACTGGGAGGATGTCGGTAATAGGAGTTGGGGCTCGGCTATACTTGCCTTCCTGTACCGTCAGCTTTGCGAGGCTTGTCGCCGTCCTGGAGGCTCGCACGCTACAATGTCAGGCTGCATCACACTGTTGCAGGTAATAAAGCAAAGTTGTACAAGTTACCACTACAATTCAATGTATTTTCTTAACAAAAGTGATTAACATTCATGTTTCCACTCTTTTTTTGCAGATTTGGATATGGGAGAGGCTTCCAGTTGGGAGACCGCATCAGCTTGATCCCCCACAACCTTGGTTTCCTCAAGGAGACGCAGTTGTCGCCCCTACCGTGGCACACCTCTACGAGCGAGCCCATGGAACATACCACGTGTCATGCCACGCGTACATCAGCTTCACCAACGAGCTGGACACCCTTTTGCCACAGCATGTAAGTTTCCCACCCTTTTGCCCTAATCGAGGATATGTGCACAAATTGAGCGTCGACTAGTTGATGACGACGTTGTGTACAGGTTCAATGGAGCCCATATCGGCTGAGGCAAGTAACGGATCTCAACTTGAGCGCCTTGTGCATGGCAGACGAGGACGTCTGGACGATGAGGACCCCCCTTATTTGTTTCTATGCAGTTGAGTACCATCTCCCTCACCGTGTAGCACGGCAGTTTGGTAGGCTGCAGCCTTCTCCGCCTGATGATTTCTCCATCGGTTGGCAGCTCCACAAGTACGTAACATACAATATTTTGTTCGTTTCACATGAAAGAATCATTGAGTAGGCCTTCATATTGCCGATTTGGTGTAAAATTTGCAGGTTCAACAGACAAAAAAATAAGAAGATCACCAACTGGCAGCTGGAGCACCAGCGCTACATTGATGAGTGGATGTTGATGGAGCAGAACAACATGGGCATCCACGCCGTCCATCGTGACAAGGCATTCCATGATTACCTTGTTTGGTTTGGTCAACGAACAAGGCTTCAATTGAGGCCTGCTTGGACGGAGCAAGACATTGCTGACATTGCGAGCGAGGATGAGGGCAACAACCCATATGACCAAGCTACCCGAGAAGGCAGGCAAGTTGAGATCGCCCCTGCGTTAGCCAGAGCTGTAAGTGATACAACTATTTCAATCTCTGAGGTCTTTACTGTGATAGAGACTTAAATTATTGTTTTTGTTGCATAGAGCATGGAGATAATGAGGACAGTGGCCGACCAAGGAAGGGCATTGATGATTCCTGTGGGCGATCCTGATGAGGCCTCCATGTTACGACAGCACATTCAGGTAGTCTTCTCTCATTCAGTTGATGTTACATCTTTATATAGTTTTGCGACCAACCCCACTTACTAATAGTGCTTTCAAAATGCAGCGTGCCATGCATCGCCTACGAAAGGTAGCTGCACGCCTTGGATGTAGACGTTCCCCGGATGTGGCAGTCCCACAACAGCTTGGTGCTGGACCTTCTATTGCACATGTTGGAGGGACTTCATCTTCACATGGTGCACATGGTGGCATGACTTCTTCACATGGTGCAGCAACTACTGCAGAGGGTGGTCAAGGACATGGTCATTATGATGATGAAGTTGATGAAGGACAGGGAGAGTATGATCATGAGTATGATGAGATTGGCATGTCCCAGCTTGGAGATGCACCCCAAGGAACTCAAGGCCCCTCCGGTTCTGGACGTCCACATAGGACGCTCAGACCAGTGGACAGGTACACTCCAGGTACCTATCCGTTTGGGAGGGGAAAGCGTTACGCTCGCCGTCCACGTTAAGGTACAAGGAGCGATAAAAGATCCAAAGACTTCATATGCTTTATTTTGTGCATGGACTATGTATGCATTGGACCTTGTACTATGTTTGGACTATGTTTGTTGATTGATGAAGCATATGTATGGACTATGTTGGATGTTGAATGTGTTGGACTATGTTGGATGCTTAATGTGTTGGACCTTTTGTATGTACGGATGTTGAATGAATGTGTCTGTCGGTGTGGTCATGTGTTATGTGAATGTGTGGAACGTCGCCATGTTTCATGTTTCTAGCTATTAAGGGCCTCCGTCGCAACTCACAAGGAAGAAGGGGTGTCATCATCCCCATCCTTCATGTTACGATCAACATCTGTTGGATCCACGGTGACATGTTAGGAGAGTCGGGGAGCTAGCGAAGGGGACGCAAAGGGGGCGAAGCACGCAAAGAAGAGATGATATATTGGTGAACCTAGGGGCTCGGCGTTTAGTCATTTGACGCCGACCCCTGGTACGTACTGGAAAGCAATTCACCGAAGCACCGAGGTGCCCAAGCTCGGCGTTTAGTCATTTCACGCCGACCCCTGGTACTTACTGGAAACCCTTGCATCGAAGCGCCGAGGTGCCCAAGCTCGGCGTGTTACGACTAAGCGCCGAGGTTCGGCCCAAACCGGGCCACGGCCGTTGCCAAACCCTAGGGTTGGCGTGGGCCGCCTCGACGCCGAGCCTCAGCCCAACTCGCAGAAGGCCAAGCCAAACCCTAGGGTCGGCGTGGGACGACTCAACGCCGAGCCTCAGCCCACCACACGGCCGCCAAACCCTAGGGTTGGCGTGGGCCGACTCAACGCCGAGCCTCAGCCCACCTCACACACGGCCGCCAAACCCTAGGGTCGGCGTGGGCCGACTCAATGCCGAGCCTCAGCCCACCTCACACACCCCAAACCCTAGGGGAGCCTCAGCTCAACACGTAAACGCCGACCCAAACCATTTGGTATATGTTGCGATCCTATTTGCATGATTCAAATGAAAAATCTTTCTCAACGATTCCTCTTCGACTAACACGAGTTATACTAATAAGAGTAGACAAGTTATATTTATGTTTGTATATTTGTTCCTGCAGGAAAAACCGATTGTTGGTTCGATTTCAATCCCCTATTTTTAGAGAGACTCAAATCTTTTTTTCAGTTTGGGAATCAACCATAGTACATGAAACTTAGAGGTAGGTAAACTACAATTTATGAAATAGCGGAGGCACAATGATTACACTCACATCAAAAATAACAATGGCATGTCGCAAACTAAACCTAGCATGCCTTAGGGGATTGAAAGAAACAAGTGATACAGACATTACAAAGGGAACACACTCACATAAAAACTAACAATGGCATGTTGCAAACTAAACCTAGCATGCCTTACGAGATTGAAAAGAACAACTCATACAAGCATTCCACATTCAGATTGACTAACAAATGTTGGTCCTAATAATGCTCCCACATATTGAACTGAGTTGCGCCTTCCCCATAGTATCCTCCAGTTGACGGAGGCGGTGGTGGTGGCGGTGGCGGTGGAGAAGGAGGTCCGTCCTTCTTATGGTTCGTGCACTCGCAGTACGGATTATTGCATAGTGCCTCCTCTGCATCATTGCTGTTGTCGTCGTCCGACTTGTCCCTGTTACCACTTCCAGGGCCATACTCTAGGTCAAAGATGCGTCCCTGTAGATATGTGATGTACTGTTGATGGGGATAGATAGGAGGAGGGTCGACCCATCTAGTGAAGCCACAGTTATCTGGACAGCTTGAATCCTAAAAACCCATCTACCAATAAGTACTACTAGAAACTACATGCAAATCTAAAAAAGAAGAGAGTTCAAAGGCAATACAAATCCTCGTGGGCATCTGAAGAAACGACGGCCTCCACCGTCACAGTCGTTGTACATCTGCACAACGCAATCCAAACCGTAGCGGCATTTTGGCCAATCTTCAATGCGCTTATCGTATGATCTAAGAGGTCTCTCACGGGTGAAGTCACTCTTCCTCTCCAAAGGAAATTCCTCTATTGCTTCTTCAAAAGAATCAGGACCCAGAGAACCCTCCCACACAATCGGAGGTCCCTTCCTCACCCCCTTTCCTCTCCCTCCACCTAAACCCTTTCCACTCGAGGAACCTCCGCTCGACATTTGCTAAAACTAAACCAGAAAACAAGTTGTGTGGATGTGGAGCAAGACATGGAGCACTATATATAGAGATGAAGGCAGGTTCACCATGAATGCTACATGACAAAAAAACATATGTGCCTACTCATTTATTGAATCTGAAAAGGCTAGATGCTTCATCTGAAAAGCCTACAACCATGACTGGTCATTTCATCTGAAAAGGCTACACCTGTGTTTTGTCACTTCATCTAAATGCAGTACATCACTCTGATATTAATTCATTGCGTATACAGATACAACAGTAAACGAATCTAGGCTTTTCAGTGAGTTTTCAAATAGACTAGTACCCCTTTCAGTGACTGCAACAGTACTTGTAGCCCTTTCAGTGACTGCAACAACACAAGTAGTCTTTTCAGTGATATAAACAGTACCACTACAGTCTTCGGATAGTTAACGAAGTACATGGCATAAGACCATCTGAAATAAAATCATAGTGCATTACAACATAATAAAAAAATTCCAGGGAATAAGTTCATCTGAAATAAAAGCAGAGTGCATTACAACATAGTAAAAAAAGTCCAGGGCCACACGACATCGCTCGTGAATGAACCAAATACCTACTGAGTGCAACGAGGCCACTTTCCCTTCCTCTCGGCATCGGGATTCTCCTCCATCGCTGCCTTCGCTCGGCGCACACGCTCAATCTTCTTCTCCCTCTCCGCCCGGTACGCAGCAACACGCCTCCTTTCCTCCTCTTCCTTATGCTCCTTTTCTATAGCCTCCAGTCTGCGTCTCTGCTCAAACCTCTCCTTAACCTCTGCATCCCACTCCTTCAGGCCTTCTAGACGCTGCTTGTCCGACTCCTTGATCTCAGTGTCAATCCACTGCTCAAAGTCACACAGTGGTGGAACGGTCTGCAAGAAAAACAAATTGTTACAAAACAAATAAATAAGCAATACTTAATACCACAAGAAAATTAATTAACAAAATAAAAATTCCTCACAAACGATGCACGGCGTTGTTGCTTTGTAGGTTCCCATGCATAATTGGGACACATCCAGTACCTCTGCCTATATGTTTCCTCATCTTCAGAGATGTCTATCTTGCAAGGATCACCACAAAAGCACATTGGTCGAGGAACACCTTCAGGGAGAGGCTTTAGGTCGTAGGGATTTGCCCTCTGACGATCATAGCTACAATTGAAAGAATTTAGTCATATTAACAGAGAACCAAACCTAAACCTAGGGTTTTCTATTTGTTGCACAGATAATGAATAAACATTGGGATTACTTTGGAATACGAGCTTTACCACGCCTTGGCATCCTAACGTTACGAAAAAAATGCCTTGGTCATAACAAATTGAAATGTAATGACCAACACATTAATAAAATACATAGTAACCCTAATGACCAACAAATAACTAACCCTAATGACACCTACAATAAACAAATAACCCTAATGACCAAAATAACTAGAAACCAAACTAACCTAACATGTTCATCACATATAACAGTTAAACAACAATGCACTCAATCATCCTAAGCCATACATTTTGCAAATGCAAACACAAATATACCAAATCACCAAACAACCATGATTCCAAATGATTAGGGACAATGTAAGCACATCTACGCGGATAGAATGGAGGAGGGGAGGGACCATTACCTCGAGGAAGCTTCGGGAGACGAGATCCGGGCACCGGGGGTCGATTTTGGAGGTTAGAGTTTCGTGGGGGCCGTGGGGGATTTGGGAGCCGTGGGGGAATGGAGGAGGGGAGGGAAGAAGAAGAAGGGGCCTCGGCGTGGCCTAAAGGGTCCAGACCTCGGCGTTGAGTCGGTTCACGCCGAGGTCTGGAGGCTCGGCGTTAAGTGACCCAACGCCGAGTTTCTGGGCCACCGTTCTTTGTTGGGCCGCCTGGGCCGCGCTCCGGATGGGGCCAGAGCTCGGCGCTGAGTCCGACCGCGCCGATGTTGGGTACTAGGCGTCGGCTGACACGACGCCGACGTCTCGGACCCACGCGCCAACGTGTCGACGACGACCCCGGTCTCCCGTGACGTGGCAGTACCTCGGCGTGGAGTGACACGACGCCGAGCCTCATATCTCGGCGTCATGTGCTAAGACGCCTAAAAATGATCTATTTTTAGAAATTGTTTTGGCGTTGGTATTTTTCTAAAAATTGTTTTCAAAAGAGACCAAAATACGAAAATTTCACGCCGAGGGACAGCGGTTCGTCAAGGAGGTGTACGAGGCGCTGCGGTCGGGGCCGCAGTGGGAGGAGACGCTCCTCGTCGTCACCTATGACGAGCACGGCGGGTTCTACGACCACGTGCCCACGCCAGCCGGCGCCGGGGTCGTGCCCAGCCCCGACGGCATCGTCAGCGCCGCGCCCTTCTTCTTCGGCTTCGACCGCCTCGGCGTCCGCGTCCCGGCGCTCCTGGTGTCGCCCTGGATCGAGCCCGGGACGGTGCTGCACAGGCCGTCGGCGCCATACACGACGTCGGAGTTTGAGCACTCCTCCATCCCGGCCACCGTCAAGAAGCTCTTCAACCTCAGGAGCTTCCTCACCAAGCGCGACGCCTGGGCCGGCACCTTCGACTGCGTCCTCACGCGCGACACGCCGCGCACCGACTGCCCACGTACGTACTCCATCAGTAGCTAGCGTGTAGTGACATGCATGACTGATTGACTGACACTGATGATGTGCGTGCATGCATGCAGTCACCCTGCCTGAGCCAGTGAAGCGGCGGCGGACGGCGGCGGCGGAGCACGCCCCGCTGTCGGAGTTCCAGGAGGAGCTGGTGCAGCTCGCCGCGGTGCTCAACGGCGACCACACCAAGGACTCGTACCCGCACAAGCTCGTGGAGGGGATGACGGTGGCGGAGGCGGCCAGGTACTGCGTCGACGCCTTCAAGGCCTTCCGCGACGAGTGCGAAAAATGCAAGAAGCGCGGCGAGGACGGCTCCCACATCCCCACGGTGAAGCCGTCGTCGTCGGGGAAGGACAAGAGCAAGAGCAGCTTCGTTTCCAAGGCGCTGGCTTGCCTCCCCTGTGCCGTCCCTCATGACCTCTCTGATGACTGATGATGCGTGCGTCCAGGCATCAGAAATTTCCATTCAGAATCGGCTGGTGAGTAAGCGGTTCCTGTTGTTCTTGCAGTTGCAGGGGAATGGGGAAGGAGCAATGTACAGTACATAGCCTGATTGATAAGTTCGTGTGCTTCTGAATTATACAGTGTGATACCAAAGTTGTGTAGATTGAATGTGGTTATATGATTTGTATTCCCTTTCATTGATAAATATTCTAATGCATAATAGAAAGGGGGAGTAAATACAGAAACTTCAAAACTGAGTGGATACGAAAAGAGAAGCAGGGCAGTATTGTTCACCTAAACAATCATTCAGCCCACTTAAACACCATGTAAAAGCTACAAAGCGGTATGCCATTTCCGTTTAATCGATTGTATCCCGTCTAATTGGCTGTTTATCCTGTTTAATTGACCATTTAGCCTGAATAATGGATAAATGACAGGTGACCGACTCCTACTGTTTAGGAAAACGCTGAAGGCATGTGAACAGATGGTAGAATGACAAAATCTTGCAGCAGATCCTTTGCTTCACAAGATTGCATGAACATAGCAAAACAGAATTTGGAACAGCAAAGCATTGGGAATTCGAGTGAGTACAACAAGAAAACAGATGGATAAGTAGAAATTTACTGAAAACGATGGAGGTGGTTCAAGCTAGGATTACAATGTTACAAGTGATATTACAGAGGCGGTCAGCAACAATCCTCTTGAGTAGCATGCAGTACAAGGCATTTGCGAGTCTTTTTTTTGTTGTTGTTGGGGAGGGAGTGGTTTTCTAGTGTAAACAGATAATGCTACTTTGTTCAGCTGGGAAATGTCAAACAAGTTATCAAGAGGCTGAAAGTGGGATTGGTCTCACCGCACCCTCTATGCGACAGAATGCCGTCTTGATCCGCTCCTTGAGTGTAGCATTTTCACATTCAACATCGCCATTCCTCCCATCCAAGTGTGCCACATTTCCGTCTACAGATATGACAAATTTCCCATCCTCTGCAACTTTAACATTACCGAAAAGTGATACCATAAGAGCATACACCACCTTTTGAGCAACCTTTTCTGTCTCTTCTTTGGTCTTCGCTGCTTCTTCAACCGGGACAACTTTGGGACCTTCCCGACTGATGTTCAAGATCATAGCCACCACAGAATCAGACACCATGTCACTGATGGGATCGGATGACCACTGCAGTGTAACATAACTTTCTGAATCCAGGCGAACTGTCACTCTTTCATGCACGATCAATGCTGGAACATCAGATTCTTCTGTTGCTGACTCCACGCTCTCGTATATTTGCTTCAGTCTGTACCTAATGACTTCAAAAGAACCAGAGTAAGGGACTGCGATGCGCTGAGTGATGTTAGCTGTAGATAACTGTGTGAACACGCGGAGATCTTCAGGAGCCATAATCTGCAGCATGTTCGCTGTCGTATTTGGCTTATAAGTCATGGCTTATTAGCCAACGAACAATATTTTTCTCAAACACCAAACCAGCCAACGGTACTTTCAGCCATGGCTTATAAGCCAAACCAGCCCAAACGAACAGGGCTGATATGTGAATCCCTTCTTCACAAGTAAGCCACCAGAAGACTCCAACTTCTGGTACTTTTTCTGCCAGCCTGCCAATAGTCTTGGCCATTTTCTCACACGTGAAATACATCTCCACAGATCGACAATTCTTGGGAGACACAATTTTCGTATTTGTACCATCAAACTGAGCGATAAGTTTCTGTTTAAGCCTTGACATTTCATTTGCTTCGCCATGTACAAGAATAATATTGGGTGGTCGAAGCTCATCCAGAAAGTTGCTTGTCCGAGGGAAATCAGCATGAGCTGAAAAAGAGATGTAGTGGACCTGCATATGAAGAGGAGCAGTGAGCCCATTAGCTAGCGTCACTTCTCTTGGCTCATTGATAATGGTCTTTACAAGGGTCCCTTCCACAACATAACCTGGAATAACACACACATTCTTCTTAGTCCGTGCACCACTTATCGAAAAGCTGCCTAGAGAGACCACTCTGAAGACCCTATCCGCTCAACGATAACCATAAGTCCAAACCCAGCGACCCTATCCGCTCTGCTCCTCCCATCCACGCGTCCTGATGCTTGCTGCACCGTTTCCTCCCTATGTCGCCATGCCTATCCGTCCACCCCACTCCGTCTCGCCACCGCCTGTCCCCCGCAGCGCCATGGCCCATCATCCCCTGCGGCCTCCTCCACGCTGCCTCCTTCGCGCCACATTCCCCACCAGGCTCAGTCTGTCTTGCCCGCCTCCACCGCGCTGCCTACTCACCACGCCAGCCCGCTCTCCGCAACCGCCTCCACCGAGCTGGCAAGCCGCGGTCGCCTTCACCGAGCCGGCAAGCATCCACGACGGATGCTCCAGTAAGCACGCGACGGGGACGAGATTCGTGTGACGCCACGCCCACCGGCGAGTTGTCCATGCCGCCATCGACCTCTGCGCCAGCGTGCCTCCATTCGTCTAAGCAAAGCCCATGTAACAAGAGTATGTTTCAAGTCTATACACGTATTTCAAGTGTATGTTCCAAATGCTTCATCTCGTTTTCCAGACGTATGTTTGCAAGTGTTTCATCTGTATGTTGCATATGTTTTTCTACATATGAAGTGTTTTCAGGTGTTTTGCAGGTGTTTCATATGCATATTTCGAGTGTTTCATCTGTTTCATACGTATGTTGCAAGTGTTCTATCTGGATGTTTCAAAAGTAGATCTGATGTTGCAGCTAGTGTTTCAGATGCATGTTTCATGTGTTTCATCTGCCTTCATACATATGTTAGTTTTCCATCCGGACGTTTCAAAAGTAGATCGGACGTTGCATCTCTTTCTTCACCTTTCTACTGCCTCACCTTCGTCTCGGTGTCTCCTCCTCCTCCTCCCGACGCCGGTTGGGCATCCATCACCCCCTCCCTCTCTTCCGAATGCTTGCGTAGCCACCTGCTATAGTCATCTGCTGCAGCTGCTGGCCACGTGCATGCGCGTGAGAAGTGAAGGGGCGCGGGCAGGGACTCCACATGCGCAGTTGGGCGGCGCGGGATGCTGGTATGTGGGGGAACACAAAGTGCAGGAGCGGGCGTCTGTCTGGACGTCCGGACGCTAGCACCGCCGAATACTCAAACAGTTCCGAATTACAAGACATTTTAGTTTTCTAGATGCATATATATTTTAGTGTGCACTTAGACATACACTATGTCTAGATAGATAGTAACAACACTGTATTTAAAAAAATCGAAACGTCTTAGAATTTATAATGGAAAAAAAGAAAATATTGTCTGAAAAAAAATTGGACCGCAGTGACAGTAGCAGAAAATATTCATCTGAAAAATGGACCTCATAGTACTCAGGACCTCAGGTCATAGCTTATACAGCAGAAGAAAGAAAAGCGAGACCATATTCAACCTCTGGTCATTAAGGCTTCCTCGCTGATAATTACAATTACAACCTCTGGTCATAAAAATAAGATGCTTTTCCTTGGTGATAATTACTACCTCTGAAAAAAATACGATAATGATATGGCTCTGCCGTCCGTCCCATGACTTCTCGTTTGGAGATGGCTCATCCTCATCCACTAGCCTACGTCGCTCGCGTGACTTCCAGTCTGGGCGTCGTGGCTCATCCTCATCCACACGCCGGCGTTGCTCGCGCCGCTACCCCCCCCCCCCCCCCCCCCCCCCCCCCCCCCGCGTGCGCCCGTACTCACGCCTCCCGTCGCGGCTGCGCTCCATCCACCTGCCGCGGCAACTGCCGAGGTCCGTGCCGGCGACGAGCTCCACATCGGCAATCTCTGTGCACTCCATGGAATCGAGCTCTACACCAGTGTCGAGCTCCACAACGATGAGCTCCATTCGTCCAACCAGCAAGGTGACATTACGCTTGCGTTAAAAACGCATGTTGTTGGCGTATGTTTCAAGTGTTTCATATATCTTAGAGATATGTTGCAAGGGTTTCGTATGGATGTTGCAAAAGTAGATCGGGACGTTGCATATCTGCAATGGTTGTACACGTATGTTGCAAACGTTTGTTCCCAATGTTTCATTTGTTTTCCAGACGTATATTGCAAGTGTGGTTTTATGTGGATGTTGCATATGTTTTACACATATGTTGCAAGCGTTTTATCTGGATGTTGTGTATGTGTTACAATTGTTTTCAAGTGTTTTTACAAGTGTTTCAGACTCATGTTTTAAATGTTTCATCTGTCTTCAGACATATGTTGTGAGTGTTGTATCTAGATGTTTCAAAAGTAGATCGGGGGTTGCATCTCCCTCCTCGCTTTCTACTGTCTCGCCTTGGTGTCTCCTCCTCGCCTTCTGCTGCCTTGCATTCTTCTCAGACTACAGAGGGGGCGCAGCGAGGGCCGACGGACGGTATGCGCCAGGGGATTGCTATGCGGACGCGAGCACACACTTTCCCCTCCCGTTAAGCGGGCATGTAGCACTTCAGACCCCTTTATTTTTCTATTTTACAAGGGATGCTCAGATGGTCCTGTTGGTGGGCCACGACGCCAGCCCACAGTTCGATTGCCTAGGACTGGGAGATACGTCCAGACGCGCCGTGGGCGCCGGACGTCCGGGCGCTAGCGCCCCCGAAAAAAATAAGATGAAAAGAAGAGGTTGATTTTTTTTATATGTATTCTCGTCTGCATAAAAATTTACAGTACGAAACTTTATGGTATCCCCATCTGTTGCAAGCCAGCCTTGGTGATATACCCGAGGCCACATTTCTAACAACCAACAACCGCTTCAGAAGATTGATGAAACATGTCCAAACAGAACTTGGAACACCACACCGAAGTATTTCAAATTTGGGTATGAAAAGGAAACAGGACAGATAAGTCGAACTTTAATGAAAATGAGTTAGTTCATGTTACAATGTTACAACTGGCGTTTCAGTGCCAATCCCAGAGCAACGATCCTCTTGAGTAGCTTGCACTACAATACAATTGGGCATTCTTTTCGAAAAAGAACTGCTATCCTAGTCCAGACAGATAATCTTACTTTGAAAAACTGGGAAATGACAAGCAAGTTTAAACATTGCCCTCCGATCAAGAGGCTGAAAGTGGGATTGGTCTCACGGCGCTCTGTATGCGACGGAATGCAGTCTTGATCCGTTCCTTCAGTGTAGCATTTTCACATTCAACATCGCCACTCATCGCATCCAAGTGCGCCACATTTCCATCTACAGATATGACAAATTTCCCTTCCTCTGCAACTTTAACATCACCAAAAAGTGACGCCATAAGAGCATATACCACCTTTTGAGCAACCTTTTCCGTCTCTTCTTTGGTCTTCACTGCTTCTTCAACCGGAACAACTTTTGGACCTTCACGATCAATGTTCAAGATCATAGCCACCACAGAATCAGACACCATGTCACTGATGGGATCAGATGACCACTGCAGTGTAACATAACTTTCTGAATCTAGACGAACTGTCACTCTTTCATGCACAATCAATGCTGGAACATCAGATTCTTCTGTTGCTGACTCCACGCTCTCATATATTTGCTTCAGTCTGTACTTTATGACTTCAAAAGAACCAGAATAAGGGACTGCAATGCGCTGAGTGATGTTAGCTGTTGATAACTGTGTGAAGACACGGAGATCTTCAGGCACCATAATCTGATATGTGAATCCCTTCTTGACAAGTAAGCCACCGGAAGACTCTCCACCTTCTGGTACTTTTTCTGCCAGCCTACCAATAGTCTTGGCCATTTTCTCACAAGTGAAATACATCTCTACTGATTGGCAATTCTTGGGAGACACAATTTTTGTATTTGTACCATCAAACTGAGTAATAAGTTTCTGTTTAAGCCTTGACATTTCATTTGCTTCTCCATGCACAAGAATAATATTTGGTGGCCGAAGTTCGTCCAAAAAATTGCTTGTCTGAGGGAAATCTGCGTGAGCTGAAAAAGAGATATAGTGGACCGACATATGAAGAGGAGCAGCGAGCCCATTAGCTAGTGTCACTTCTCTTGGCTCGTTAATAATGGTCTTTGCAAGGGTTCCCTCCACAACATAACCTGGAAAAACACAGGCATTCTTCTTATCTGTGCACCACTTATCAAAAAGCTGCCTAGAGAGACCACTCTGAAGACCACCTGGACTAGCCATCACCACTGAAGGACCCACATCATGTAAATTATCAATGCTATTCAAGGACTCGATGTGCTTGAAATGGAAGGGATTGGATTGTGCAAACTGGTTCCGTATCCTTTCATTCATGGAGTTTATGTATGTCTGGTAGACAGCCATGCACCTCTTGGCAAGAGGGGAAGCGTAATAGATAGGAATCTTATGGAGCTCTGGGTGTTTGGACCAATACTCATCGAGGATAAGTAACAGTTCTTGTGCTCTGCCAAGTGCAAATGCCGGGATAAGAACACGACCCCCCTGTGAAACAGTATTGTGAATGACCTCAGTAAAGCGCTTCTCACGAACAATCCGGGGTTGATGTTGCTGTACACCATAGGTCGACTCAATAATGCAAATGTCTGGGGAGAACTGTGGGAGCTCAGCAGCTCGTAGGTGGCGGTCTTCTTCACGGGAGTAGTCACCAGTGTAAAGAATGCGCACGCCAGCAATATCCACCATGAACATGGCGGCACCAAGTACATGGCCAGCAGTGTAGCACCAGAAGCGTATCCCGTTAACTTCCAATGTCTGGTGGAAATCTATAACCTGAACAAGACGACTTTCAGATTAATAAAAATGTGCATTCCTGAAGAAAAAAAACTTTCAAACATGATGAGCAGAATTCTGCATTTTCTTTAAAGAAGAAAAACAGATGATGCTTAGGGGAGGAAATTAGCAGGTATTGTATGTTTCACTGATTAGCACATCATAAGCATTACATGTTATAAGGATCGTTTGCTATCTAAAATCAATATGCCAAACACCAGTATCGAATATGCGTGTATTTAAGCAACACTCTGTTTCCTGCAGTGCAAAGCCAAACAAGCTAAAAGGTACAGCAATAGGATGAAACATACCTCAATTTTATCCATGGAGCGCGCAATGTCATTCTCATCATACAGCATATCCTCCACGGACACTTTGCTGACTTTGACATAATCCGAGAGCAGCAGCTTGTAAATAGCCTTTGTGGCGTGGGTCATAAACACCCGGCCCTTGAACGTAGTCTGCAGAGATTAACCGGCAAATTTCAGCACCAAATAGCACCACAACGACAACCACGCAGCACGAATAGCGCAGGCATTACCTTCTCCAGGAAGTACGGCAGCGAGGCGGCATGGTCCAAGTGAAAGCTGTAATTTTTATTAATCCCGCGAATTAGGCATGCGTAGAGGCGGGGGGGGGGGGGGGGGGGGGGGGGGGGGGGGGGGGGGGGGGTCGGATCGAAAGAGAAAGAAGCTTACTGGGTGATGAGGAGGACGTCTATGGTGGATGGATCGATCTCGTCGAAGTAGGGCAGCGCCGCCATGCCAGAGTACGCCGGGTGGATGCCGCAGTCGAACTAGCCGCATCACAAAGAGGAGCATTCATCAGCTGCAGTAGTGGCGAATCGAAAAAAAAGTAGGGTTTGCAAGGGGAGTGGGGGAGAATGATGACTGAGGTGCTTACGAGGACGGTGCGGCCCTTGAAGGTCATGTGGACGCAGGAACGGCCGACCTCGCTGCCGGCGCCCAGCGGCGTGATGACCATCTGGTCTCCCTCCCGTCCGCTGGAGGCCGGGCGCTTCCCAGCTGGTGGCGCGCCGCTCGGCGCCGCGGCGGAGGACGCCATCTTTTCCCCCCTTCCTGAATCAGCGAGGGGGTTAGGGTTCTGTTCGTGGTGCGGCGTAGCGGCGGCCGGCGGGCTCGTAGACTACCACCTCCCTGGGCCCTGGCCCGACCAGCCAGCCCAGCCCGATTTTGTTTTTTTTTTCTTTTCTGGGGTTTCACATTCACAGTTATGGCTGATAAGCCATGGTCGAAAGTCCCGTTGGCTGATTCGTTGTTTGGGAAAAATACTAAGTACGGCTTATAAGTCAAGCGAATAGGGCGCTGACAATACAACTCAGACCACATCCAGCTAAAAACACATAAAAAAATGTTCATCTAACAAACTTCGACCGTTAAAAATGTACGAATACAATATTCATAAAATGACCGAGAAGGAAAAAAGGCGACGGAATGGATCGAACTGCACTGATATTTTCTTTCAATCTGAAATGTAATGTTTCAAACAAAGCAAACAAACAGGAAGTAAGTTGATTTTGATGTATGAACTGTCATGTTTTATTGATAGAAGTATTACAAAACAAATGTGAATGATTTATACCATTTAAAACGGGGCAAGTAGAAAGTTGTAGATTTTGTCGCGATATGAAAATCTCACATGAATTTTATCTCCATCCAAGCTTACCTAAAAGTTGTGATTTATCTTCATCCAAGCTTATCTGAAAAAGTTGTGAATTTTTTTAAAGTGTTGTGCAGAAATAATAAATTCCATCGATTCAAACGATGCTAGTTCAATTCCACGACTGAATATGCGAAATTTAAATTTCGCCAATTCAGATGGTGGTAGTGGCATATTCCACCTTTTTTATTTGGATATTTTCCTTTTGAAAAAAGTAATTAATAGTATAAACATAAAATAAAAATATGGTTTTCTATCTATTAGCTAGTGGCTGATTTGGTTTTCTGGTGACAAAGAATGATCTGTGAAAGCGGCTAATAATAGTTCGTTGGGGTTTGAATAAGGTAGCGACTACGGTCCTGTTCGTTTCGCTGAAATTTGGCTTATGCTGATACTTATGCTAAAATATTATGAGAGAAAAATAATGTTCGTTCGCTGAAAAGTACTACTGCAGAACAGGGCCTACATTTGGCTGGTTTGGATTGGTTATGGTTTTTTATTTTGTTTTCTCTATCCTTTTTGCTGCCTTATTAAAATCTATTTGTTTTCCTTTCTCAAGTTTGAGGTTTTCTTCGAAATGGCCCTAGTATTTTTCTCATTAAGATAGATCATTTTAATAAAAAGTCATCACTTTTTTTTTCTTTTGAGGAAGTTGGATTATTTTTCTCGTTAAGTTCAAACTTCAAGCACCCGGCATCACACGGGCTCCATGAGTCAAAGTCCGAGCCTATCCGTACATTATATGGGCCGTTCGGTTGGGTTGGCCCAATAGCTTGTATTGCTTTCTGGGGTACGCTCACGGGATGCAAAACAGGTCTCTAAACCTGGCTCTACAGACACGTAGATTTTAAGCGTTTCTAGGAGCCGTACTCGCACTCGCCGGATGCATTGCCCAGCTAATGATATTATTATTAGTGTAGGATTAGTATATATCATATCAAGTACAATTAATGTATTTTAAAGAAGGTTAAGACAATAGGAATTTTAAGAGTATATCTGTACGAAATAAAAACTACACTCACAACCTTGTATTGTGTTTTTTTTCTCATGTAAAACAGCATCTCTTTTTAGCCAGACTACGAGACACAGGCAACCAACACATGAAGCTCAGTCTCGCCATAACATTTTGGCTTGACTGGTTAACTGAGTCACGCCAAAGTGAATGGCGTGACACGGAGGCCAGTCACGCCATCATTGGCGTGGCTATATTTGCCTCCGTTAGCTTGCATAGCTTTTTGTTGGCGATTTATTTTTTTGTTTTGTCGATCAAAAATGAAGAATTACGTATCTCTATTTTTTTTTCCAAAATTTATAAGTAGGTGTTACAAAATAACCATGACACATTTTTTTATTTGGTATCATACTTCCTTAAGTTTTGAAATTGAAGATCTTCATGTATTGCTATATTTAAAACTTAAGTTAAGTTGTTTAGCCTTAGAATGGAATCCGAAAATGTTATCTAAATTCATGGTTCGAAAAGTAGTTTTTTTGTTTTTAAAAAAAAGGTAGTTTTTTTTGTAATGGAATTCATTAGCACACGTGTTTAGGTGAAATCCAAAGTTTGTTAACAAAGCACATGCACCCGACGCTAGTTAGTACGGCCAATGCATATGGCATGACTGTAGTGGCTGAGTCGCATTTGGCGCGACTAAAAATGACTGTACTAGTTTTTAAAAATCCAAAGCTTGTTACATGCTATTTTTAAATTCTTATTGGTTTTATTTGGCTAGAATAATAATAATAATAACTCCCAGCAGTAGGAAGAGGCAACCAACATAGAGGCTGTTCGGCTGGTCTGAAAAAAAAAAAGTAAAAATACTGTTTTGACTGGAAGTCACTGTTCATATGAACAGTGACCGCATGAGTGGGCTGGCCAGCCGAACACCCTCATAGGCTGAGCAGAGCAGGAGCAGTGTGCAAAGAAGAGAGACAAGCATGCATGCACAGTGCGCAGAGAGCAGACTGTACATGCTGCCGCTGGGTTGAACAAGGAAGACAGATCCTCCTGCCTGGTGCTACCTCCACCCCCTCCTGCACGCGGATCCGCCGCTGGAAGAAGCTACTGCAGCTATGGTGAGGTTCAGTAGGGGCGCGCGCGGAGCACGAAGTCTGCGAGATGCTACTAGCAGGACGGCCGCCATGCACGTACCATGGAATCTTGGCCTCTTGCCTGATGCATGCATCCATGAGCAATTCAGCATACGTACAAATGCATGGCAATGGCATGCAGAAGAGTCAGTCAGTCGATCCTCCCTAGATGGGCATCCATGCGTTAAACAAGCAGTCGGATCGAGACCCCGGCCGGCCGGTGCTCCTCCTTTCCAGCAGCACCTTGCATGGGTCTTCTTCTTCTTCTTGGGATCCAGCACAGAGACGGCCGGCCGGAGACCAGAGCACCATGGCCACGACCCGGTCGACGATGCGCATGGTGCGCGCTTGCATTGCATACCGCCTGCAGCGAGTGGTGGCTGCTCCAAAGCGAACCGCGCGCATGGCGGCTCGCGGTCGATCGTGGGGAATCCGATCATCACAGATCAGATTTATCAGATGCTATTGCTATGCATGCATGCCTGGATCATCGATCGCCGCGCCGTCCGCGCGCTGCAAAGGCAAAGCGAAGCGAAGCAAAAGCCAACTCGATCGGCCGGCCGGCCGGGGCAATGCAAACCACCACTGTCCATCGTCGTCCACCTGGCGCCCGGCGGCTTCGTTCGATCGTCTACCTAGAGGCGCGGGGCACGGCTGTGTGTGGCCTACCTACTGATGGATGCATGGTCGACGTGGTCCCGGGCCATGGCGATAGAGTAGAGCAGAGATCATGGTGACGAGGGCGCGTTCGATCGGGTGAGAGGATCCCCATGCGCGGCTGGCCGGCCGGCTTTGATGCGTGCGTGCGCCTTCATCATGCGTGTCGTGGGCGTTCGTGCGTGTGCAGCCACAGCCCACAGCCAGCGGCGACAGCGTGCACTGCCATCATTGCGCCTCCTGTGCCGGCCGGAGAGACAGCCAGCCACCAGCGACCGAGCATAGGCGGCCGGGGAGCCAGTTAAGATTCCCGAGCATTATTATGTCGGACGCAGAGGGAGGAGAGGCTGGCTGCCGCTGCAGCCGGCGGGCCCCGGCGGCGTCCATTGGGCGCCGCGCCCGGCCGATGTGTACAGCTCTGCTAGCCTACGCGGCGTGCCGGCTGGAGATTGGCCGGCCGCCGGCCGGTCCCGTCGCCCACATGCCTGTCCGTACGCCGCATGCCCTGCCTGCCTGCGTCACGTCACCTGGTGTCCTGCTCCTGCTGGCAGCTGCCTTTTTCCTTCCATCAGGGCATCAATATGCAAATATATGCATGCTCGCTCCGCCGCGCTAGCGCACTACTGTACACTACTCCCTGCTCCCAGCGCAACCCAACTATAGAATGTAAGGATGGAATTTCCATTTTGGCCCCGTTCGCTTGGCTGAACAAATAAACCAAAACAAAACACTGTTCCAATTTATTTGTTGTGAGAGAAAAATATTGTTCCGGCTAAAAAAATAAGCTGAAAAAACGGATTATAAGAGAAGCGAACATGGCCAAACTTTTAGTTGCAGCGTTTATACGTCCACATTCATGGCAACAGGTAATTCTGCCTCTAGTTTCTTTAACTTTATGATCTTGCCCCTGCGATTTTAAAACGAAGGGAGATTTCACCTCTATTCTATGATACCAAAATAAAGGAAAATTTTACCTCTATTATGTGAAGTCTTCTTATCTTTGTTCATTTTTTAACAAAAGGACAAGTTTACGCATGTGATTTTGCCTCTATTTTATTTTACTCTTTGTGTTTTTATCCCTATTTTTAGGTTAACGCTTTGCCAAATTTGATATGGATTAGACAATTCAATCAATGCAAAACTTGACAAATTTTAGACAAAAGCCGACAACATTTTAACTAAAAATCCATATAAACACAAATTAATATCACACAAGTAGCATTGGCCCATTCAACATAAAAATAACATTTTTATCACACCTAGCATTAGTGTCAACATACCAGGTCACATTAGTAGTTGAACTTGGGAATTGTGAACCCCTTGGTAGCACACCACATATTCTTGCCATAAAGCTATGCATGTCAACACCCTTTGCTGGTAAAGTTCTACCCTGCCACCACGACTTTGGATCATCATCTAGCAAGCTAAAAAATTAAAGGACCAAACTCTAACAACTACTTTTTTAACTCCCTGTGATTTGGCCTACAAATCACATCGGCGAATTACAGAGGTTAATAAGCATCTAGAGACTGCTGCTATTTCACGCTAATAAAGCACCCATCACAAAGATTGAAGTACCTGGCCCCTTCCATGGTTAGTGCCTCGTATTTTTCCATGCCCGCCGACCGCGAGGGACCGACTGCTTGCTTGCCTACTACGCTCGGCCGGCCACCACCCGCCCGCCAAATGCACCCGGCCGCCTGCCCCGCCTCCCACGCGCGGCCGGCTATCGGCCCTTGGGCCATTTGCCCGCTCACCTCCCATGCCCAGCCTCTGTACCCCGCTGCCGCCGCCGCCTCCAAATCATGCTAGGGTTTCATGGTTTAGGAAGGAGCAAGAATGACTGGACATAAGTTTTTTAAAAAAGAATGATTGAACGTGTGAGTCACTACTACAATCCACTTGTTTCCCTAGAGTTCCAATTCCTAGGGAAACGGCCAAAAACCGTAGGGAAACCATTTCCCTAGGGTGTTTCATAGGGAACGTTTCCTAGGGCATGTTTTGATGGGAAACAGGTTAGTGCCCGTAGGGGCACTTTGTTTCCCTAGGAAACACGTTTGTAGGGAAATCTACTGACACCACCATGATCCATCCTACCTATAAAGTTGCTTTCTCTAGGACTTTAAATAATCCATAGGGAACTAATCCTACATGAAAAGTTGCTATCCCTAGGAACAGGATCTGAAGGGAAATTTTATTGCATGACGAATTGTAATTTGTATGCATATTTGTATTTGAATTTAAATACAAAATTCAAATTCTACCACATGGACATGATCTAATGAGCATCGATTACGTGCATTCATTAACACATACATTGCAGTATCACAATAAAATTATGATGATCACTAATACATTACAGCTACTAGGCCTCAAAACAATCAAACACTAGATCCAAAAGGAGTTATTGTCCAATCCATGGATTTTATGGCAACAAAACATAACTGCATGTTGTCCAAGCCATGTTTTAGCAACAAAAGAATGGAAATTCATCCTACGGTGGAGAGTAGGTACCACCACCACTTATAGTTGCTGTATTTTCATGGCCACGTGTGGTAGAACCGCCCGAAATAACGCTTACGGGGATGCTCGTCTCCCACCAGACACTAAGCACCCTGAAAGCAAGCTACAGCGGGCGGTATCCATCGGGCACACCCCAAGGGAGAACCTGAAAGATCCACATTTTTTCCAAGGATCCAATAATGAGAATGAATTACAATACTTGTCCATTTCATACATCAGAGTTTCTTAAAATTACATTATTACAATACCAAATGTCAGAGTGCGGAATGATAAACAGCGGAATTTAAAAAAAACGTCTAGCGATAAAAACGAGGATCCGTCTGAGCCCACCAGAAGAATCCTCCACACAACGGTACTTGTCAAGCATCACCTGCAACAGGGGTAAATAAACCCTGAGTACACAATGTACTCGCAAGACTTATCCGACTAGTGGGAATAATTTCCCAACTCCAAGGGATATGAGAAGCTTTATGGTTTGCTGGTTTTCTTTTAGCAGAAAGCAATACTAATAGTGAGTCCTTATTTATGTTATTATTATCAGCCGTATTAAGTTATTATCTAGCCAGTCTATATAAGCACTTGTTCTACTTTCAAGTAAGAGTTGAGCAATCAGTTCCATTTCTTCTCCTTTCAAAATTCAATTCTTACTACGATGCTAGAGTTAAGACAAGTCGTACCGACTCAGCAGCGATTCGTGAACCAATGTGCCCAACTGGGTGCCCCAAAAATACACGCCCTGCTTGTACCCCAGGCACAAGCAGGACTGACCCATCACCCTCCTATCCTAGGTGTCCAGGTCCTCGTCCAAACTTGGACTCCAAGCCCCCACTCCTGAGTTCCGGACTCAGTGCGGTGCAAGGACCTCCACCGTCCCCGCCTCCAATCAGTCGGTCCAGAAAGAGCCGGATCCACGACAAGAGAGCAACAAGTCTTTCATGTGTCCATACCCTAGTATGCGCTCGGGACAATAGATCTATGACTTGCCTAGCGTCCATTATAATGATCGGTCCTTAACTGATACAAACAGGGAAAAAGTGTAACCGACGTATGCCTTGTTGGCCGCAGGACACAACCCCTTACACCCACCAGTACCCCAAACCATATCCATACCCGGTCACCATTTCCTTTTCCACCATTTTATCATGAGTGATCATATTTATCACCTAATCGCGAGTAACGATAGGTTACTCACGCTACCGGTATCCTAAGCATAGCAACTACTCGACCTATACTAGTAGGACTACTAAGCTAGTGCTACCAACCATGGTGATATGTTATCTATTGCTACCAATAACAAGTATGAAGTATGGCATACATTATTATAACAACTACTGGTATTCTTACTCCTAATGCTGATTTATGCAATATATATGATAAAGCAAGGATAATAGCTACTCTATTTATCATCCTACTCTAGGGCTACCAAATTTACAGCAAGTACATAATAATCTAGTGAGCCTACTGTAAAATTTTCATAACCATATCTATCACCAATCTACCACAAAAATTCCTACAATTTTTAATCCACATAATATTAAGCTCTCTAGTTTGAATTTATGACCCCACCATTGTCATAGCTAACTATAATCTAATTGTACTAACAAGTAGATGGTATTTTTGTGAACCTAACAAAATTGGTCTCACTATTTATGGACAACTACACAATTTACTACAACTTATCAAAGTTCAGCTAGAAATTATATTGAATAAACGTTGGTAATGCACTGGAGAATTGAAAAACGATTTCACCACGCGACCCGCGAGAGACGACTCGGCCCACCCCGCCTTCCCGACCGTGCACACATGCAGCAACCGGCGTGGCCCACTCGGCGTCGTGAGACGCGGCCCAACACAGGCTTCCTCCCCGGCGGTGGACCTCTCCCTGCGACGGCGGACGCATTCCCATGAGCCAAAACACAAACAGCGTGAACCAGCTCACGGATAGGCAACAGAGACTCACCCCGAGTCTACCGGTCATGGTGGATTGACCGGTGATTGCCCGAGTGAACCTGGCCACACGCACACGACAGACCTTGCGACGACAGCGATGGCACGACTACAGCAACATCGTTGGGCAGGCTGTAGCAGGGCGAACTGGGGCGCGCACGTGGTAGAGTGAAGCAGGGCGAAGGTTCAGTGCCAAGGAAATGGACAGCGGTGGATGTGGGTTAGGGGAATTGCACGGCGCTGCTGCAGGTCTTAAAATGACCAACGGCGATGGAACCATCAAATTTAGGCTTGGCAACGGCCGGCAGTAGCAGTGGACACTTTTGGCGTGTGGCTAAGTATTCACTCCATCCCTAGGCGCACACAATCTCACTGCTTTAGCCGATGCAACATGTTGTCTCGGCGTGGCCCGACGACAGAGGAACAGGGGAAAGTAGGCACGTTGGCTCGGCGCTGTCGCCGTAGAGGCTGGCAGGTTAGGGGAGACAGTGGAGTAGTGTGGCAGCGGACACAGACGCGCTGGCAAAGTAGGCAGCCATCCCACACGCGTGCAGCCATGGCAGGTCAACGGGAGCAGTGCCGCGCGGTTCGATGGACGACGCGCAGCGCGACCGGGGTGCCATGCGACGTGATGGTGAGGCAGGGCAGACAAGTCCACCGGCGTGGTGCGCGTACATGTGCGGGGTGCGTGGTACCATGTAGCAGCGACAGCGTGAGCTATAGCATGGGACCCGGTGGCAAGTCCGGCCCGAGCGTGGGCAGGGTGCCGACAGCAGCGATGGTGCGAGCTGCGCGTGGTGGCAGGCGACCGTGTCCAGCAGCGCAAGGGCCACGCATGTGGGCGTGCATGCACAGGCGCATCGGTGAGGACATGGCCAACGCGGCAGCGTGCATAGGGCGGGCCAGCAACGGTGCTCGGCCAAGCAGAGGTGGTGACCACGGCCAGCACTGGCTCCGTTCACATTATGTGACATGCACGCTTTTTAAAGATGTTGAAAAATCCTACCTGATGATCCCGTAGCTAAAACAGATTTTCTATCATCAAGAGGGTACATAGGGCTATCGAACTAAGCCAAAACATCATGCCACTTCTTAACCCGATCGTTCTACAAAAATTGCCAAACATGGCTTCGTCGACCCATTTACAGACTTACGTGAAATGACTAAACCTCGAACGGTTTCGCATCGAATTCCATTTCAGAGCTATTTGATATACTAGCTAGCGAACTTCATCCTCGACCGCACGTATTTCATCATCGCCTATGAAGTTTAGGCTACCAACTTTACTATGTTCCGCTGATATGTTCCGTAGCATTTCTGTTCGATAAAAATTCACTTAGAACCCTAAACGATACAAAGAGACATGAAATGTAACATTTGTTTCTTGTTTCAAATGAACGTTTCACATTCTGAATATCGATGTATACCCTATATTACACGCATTTACACACAAGTTGATGCTCAGCAGGGTTTAGCAAAAAGTGTACAACGTAACACCGAGAGTGTTACAAATCTACCCCCCTAAAACAAAATCTCGACCCGAGATTTCAGGTGCCTAGTGTGAGAAGGAGATAGAAAATACATTTCGGTGCAGCAACTAACTATCGGAACCACATAGGAGGTGGGGGTAATGCTTCAATAGGTAACTCTCTTGCTCCCACGTGGCCTCATCCTCTGAATGGTTTTGCCATTGCACTTTGTAGAACTTTACCACCCTGTTCCACGTCACTCTTTCTTTCTCATCTAGGATTTTTATAGGGTGCTCAACATAAGTCAAATCTGGCCGAAGTGGAAGCCTTTCAATTTCCACAGCTTCATCTGGAACCTGCAAACATTTCTTCAACTGTGATATATGGAACACATTGTGTATCGCAGATAACATATCGAGAATCTGTAGACGGTACGCAACTAGGCTACACTGCTTCAAGACTTTGTAAGGACCCACGTATCGGGGAGCTAGCTTGCCATGGATACCAAACCGATGCACCCCTCTCATAGGAGACACCTTGAGGTACACATAATCCCCAACTTCAAACTCCAAAGGCCTTCTGCGCTTGTCTACATAGGCTTTCTATCAGTTCTGAGCTGCCTTCAAATGACTCTGAATAAGGACGACTAGCTCACGAGCCTCCTTGATGAATTCTAGCCCAAAGTATCCACGGTCTCTCACTTTAACCCAATTGAGTGGTGTCCTACACTTTCTTCCATATAGAGCCTCAAATGGTGCCATGCAGATGCTTTCTTGGTAGCTATTATTGTAAGAAAATTCAGCTAACTTCAGGCATCCATCCCACTTTTTAGGAAAAGAAATGGCACAAGCTCTCAACATGTCTTCGAGCACTTGATTGACCATTTTGGTTTGGGCATCGGTCTAGGGGTGATAAGCTAAACTACGAAGGAGACTAGTTCCAAGCCACTTATGGAGTTGCTCCCAGAAGTGAGAGACAAAAAATGATCCCCTATCAGAGATGATAGTGAGGGGAACTCCGTGTAGAGTAACAATCTAGTCCAAGTATAACTCGACATACTGTCTGGCAGAATACTTAGAATTCACTAGAAGGAAATGAGCGGACTTGGTGAGGCGATCCACAATGACCTAGATAGAGTTATAGGCCTTGGTCGTGCAGGGTAAACCTACAATAAAATCCATGGAAATATCTTCCCACTTCCAAATAGGAATGGGCAAGGGCTACAAATATCCTGGGGTGCGCATATGATCTGCTTTAACCCTACCACAAATGTCGCACTCCACGACATACCGAGTGATGTCCTGCTTCATGTTGGATCACCAGTACAAGTGGCGTAGATTATGATACATCTTGTTGCTGCCAGGATGAATAGATAGCTTTGAATGGTGAACTTCATTCAAAATCTTTCTTCTCAGCTCCTCACTGAATGGAACCACCAGCCTATCCTTGTATCTTACTACACCATGCTCATCAACACTAAAGTGAGGGCCACACCCTTCTGCAATCAATTTTTTGATGTGGGGAATTTCTTCGAGGTCTTCCTTTTGCTCCTGAAAAATCTTCTCCAGCAATTTTGAGGTCAATGCAATGTGAGCCAACACCTCTGCGTGGTTGCGAGACAAAGGTGTTTCCTTAACCTGGTGTGACTTTTGGCTCAACGCATCAGCCACTACATTGGCCTTTCCTGGGTGATAATGGACTTCCAAGTTGTAATCCTTTATCAATTCTAACCATCTCCTTTGCCTCATATTTAGCTCCGACTGAGTGAAAATATACTTGAGTCTCTTGTGATCTGTAAAGATATGCACTTTGTTGTCCAACAGATAGTGCCTTAAAATCTTCAAAGCATGGACCATAGCAGCCAGGTCTAAGTCATGGGTGGGGTAATACACCTCATGCTTTTCCAGTTGGCGCGAAGCATAAGCTACGGACACGGATGCGCTAGCAAAGTAGGCAGTCGTTCCACGCGCGTGCAGCCGAGTCGGGCCAACAGGAGAAGTGCCACGTGGTTCGATGGACGGCGCGCAGCATGACTGGGGTGCCGTGCGACGCGATGGCGAGGCAGGGTAGCTAGGTCCACCGGCACGGTGCGCGTACGTGCGTAGGGTGCATGGTACCGTGTAGCAGCGATGGCGTGAGATCTAGCACGGGACCCGGTGGCAAGTCCGGCCCGAGCATGGGCATGGCGCGGGCAGCAGTGGATGTGCGAGCTGCGTGCCAGCGCGTGGTGGCAGGCGGCCATGGCCATCAACGCAAGGGCCACGCGCGCGGGCATGCTTGCATAGGCGCGGCGGTGAGGACGCGGCCGGCATGGCAGCGCGTGCAAGGTGGGCCAGCAACGGTGCCCGGCCGAGCAGAGGCGGTGACCGTGGCCAGCGCTGCCTCCGTTCACATTATGTGACATGCACGCTTGTTCAAGCTATTGAAAAATCCTACCCGATGATCCCGTAGCTAAACCGTCTCTTCTATCCTCAAGAGGGTACATAGGGCTATTGAATTAAGCCAAAACATCATGCCACTTCTTAACCCAATCGTTCTACAAAAATTATCGAACATGACTTTGTCGACCCATTTACAGACTTACGCGAAATGACTAAACCTCGAACGGTTTCGCGTCGAATTCCATTTCTGAGCTATTTGATATACTAGCTAGCGAACTTCGTCCTCGACCGCATGTATTTCATCACCGCCTATGAATTTCGGGCTACCAACTTTACTACGTTCCGCCGATACGTTCCGTAGCATTTCTGTTCGATAAAAATTCACTTAGAACCCTAAATGATACAAAGAGACATGAAATGTAACATTTGTTTCTTGTTTCAAATGAACGTTTCATGTTCCGAATATCGATGTATACCCTATATTATACGCATTTACACACAAGTTGATGCTCATGCAAGGTTTAGCAAAAACTGTACAACGTAACACCGAGAGTGTTACACCACGGAATCTTCCCAAAGCAATTCTACTCAATGTTTCATCAGGAGTTTCTATTCCAACGGAAGAGCCACCGGTACAAGCCTATTCAGTTAAACAAGGAAAACAATTAAATAAGTAGAAGTGTGAGGAAAAATTATAACAAGTTTGAATGTATATTGCACTAAAAGGTAATACCAAAGTTCTAGGTCCTGTACATGTGATGTACAACTGATATTACTAAGCCAAACATAGGCTAGTTATGCAGCTGACATTACTAAGCCAAACATAATAAACTAGTTGAAATGTACTACTTGTGTGAATGACATTACAGCTGACACTACTAAGCCATATCTGATTAGCAAAAACACAATGTTCTATAGGAGAAATAATGCACATACCAAGCAGCTGAAACTCTACAGGACTACTAGATAGAAACCTCAAGTCCCAGTGCACATACAAAGATAAAAAAAATAAGTACGCTAATCATCAAACTTACATTGTTGGGAGAGGGATTTGAAGATGGTGGATCGGCATATACAGGAGGCGCGGGTGGGGGAGGCAGAGGAGGAGGAACTAACGTTGCAGGCATACCAGTGTGCTGAACAACACTCTGCATTTCAACAATCCAATCCAATGTATACTAATTAAAAAGTTGTTCATGGGCACTACGAAGATGAATAAGGATGCACGTGAGATGTCGCCTCCATAAACTTTTGGATGTTCTCATTGTCAGCATGCACCATTCTACCCTATTCCAACATATTTTGGGCTTATTCCTTGGCCACGCGACTATCATGAGCTTCCTTCCTTGATCGTTCCTCTTCCTCTTGGCGTTGACGTCTAGCAGCCACTGCACAGGCACGACTTCTCCTTAAGTCAGGGAGGACTTCTTTGTCATTGATCATTCCATTAAATGTGGACCATTTTCTATGTGGGCGACCACAAGAGCATTCATAAAGAGCTCTAGCATCCACTAGAGAATGTAACCAATCAAAATCTGGTCCATTTAACTCAATGGCCTCTGCTTTGTATTTATCCTGTACCATATAAATTAATGTGTGGATAGTTGCTAAAGGATTAAGAAGGATCAGTAGAAAAGTGGATTTTTTGCTTCAAATAAAAAAAATTGTATACATGGCATCCACTGGAGGATCAACCTGTTATGTATGTATGTATGATGTGAACAAAATATTAACAGCAACCAAACAAAACATTAACTGCAGTATTAGGATCTTCATCTCGCACTTACCAAGCATGTAGTTGCTTCTTCAGTGTTTAGTGAAGTAATATCTTCAGGATTTGAACCTCTATGTGTATGGACCCATGCCTCGATATCAGATATTGGTCTTCCTAATTTCTTTGACTATAACAATAAGAATCTAAATTTAATAGTGTTGCTGTAAAAAAGTACCAATAGAACTTTAGTAATTGGACACTAACCAATTTTTGCCTTATTGCTGCAATAGAGTTAGATCCTCCCTTGTGAGGTTTAAATTTGTGGCTGTAGCGATTTGCCTGGTCTAGAAAAGCATTTGTATTTCGCACCCATTCCAAGGAATGACAATCATTGTCATTCCAGCCTTCATACATCCAACTACGGTCTTCTACTGACATGGCTCATGTTGGGATAGTAAACTGAAATAATAGGTTTATAAATTATTGCCCGCGTGATGAAGTGCAAATATGTACTAAAACTACCAAGCAAAGAAGTCTATGCAAAACACATACCGTTTACTAGTAACAAAAACAGAGAGATACTCCAAGTCCAAACGAACACTAAGAAAAGATCTAGATTACATCAGAGGATTTACAGTAGTCTCTGAACTCAATAGTCA